>NW_010430778.1:0-5600 GCF_000710305.1 Buceros rhinoceros silvestris
ATTATAATAATAAAGAATATATTATATAAGAACATATTACATAAGAACAAAATTGCATCCATTCTGCAAAAAAATACATGCACGTTTAATGTTCTGCACATGATCAGCTTCAATGAATTTAATGGATTTTAGTTGCTATCGGAGGTAAGTGAGAAGTTGTTATATGAGGATGCTACCTCTATTTAGAGGAAATAAACCTTAAACTACACAGTCTAGAAGTAATGAGCTTACTGTAAATCAGGTATTTCATTGTAACGTTATGGTTGAACAATTAAATTAAAACTAAGACCCAGAATCCACCAGAAATGAAATTTGATGAATCAGAGCTTCATTTAGTACAAACTCATACAGGTTAAAGGAAGTCAAAGATACAGTATTTGAACCATACAACTCTTTAGTGAAACTCTTTGTTTTAGTAAAACAAATTGACCTTTCCAGTTTCTTGACTATCTTGCAAATTAGTACATAATTGCCTGACTGTGATATGCCATTATTTATGCCTAGTTTTTACATCCAGGTGATAATCAGTAGAATTACTTGACCTGGAGCCCATGCGTGTTTTGAATATTTCTCATGCATGCCATTTACTCATATTTCTCCAAAGAGATTATTCTAAGACACAAAATTCTAAATGACTCCAAATAGCTTCAGTAATTTTGAAAAGACTACTTTTCTTCACATTAGAAGTCTATTAACTTCTTAACAATTGTTCTGATCACAAAACTCTAGAGATCTTAAATTCATTGACAGTGACAAATATGGCCTCGAAAGCTTCCGAATAAACTCGAAAGCTATACTTTCATGAATAATTCTCCTTCAGACCTGCCGAAGAACCCTCTCTATGCCCCACCAAATCCACCTGCTTGAAGGTTGCCTGTTATGAGATGCTTAATGGATTCATGTCCCCATCCACTCTCAACGAAAATCCTTTTTTCCCCTTCAAAAATCAGCACATCAGTAAGTTTGATCATGTACGTATCATTCTTGATAACAATACAGATGAATAACAATTCTGCATTCCTGAAAACAAAACATCTAAGTATTTTACTAAAACCAGAAGGTATTTGCCTCATTCTGTTAATCTGTAGTGATTTTAGGATAAAATAAGAACATTATTTTGAAAATATTAATGGCTTCTAACATTATAAACTCATGTGAAAGCTCATACCATGGAGTTACACTTTAGACAGCGAGTTATCAGAAATATTTGACTTTGAAGTATATCATGTGGCTGTCACCTCTGGAAGTGAGGTATATATGGTATGGATATATATGAGTGTGAGCACACACAGTTATGTGCAGACTCCAAACCTCAGCCAGTTATAGTTATTTTTGATAGTGGAGAATGTTTGTGAATCAAACACTTCGAATAACCACTCTTCCTGAGGTTGACCGCAGTATAAAATTGGAAAACTGACTTTCAGAGTGTTAAGGTTTCTTTAGAGAAAAGCTGCAGAATATAGGAAAAGTAAAATGTTTTATAAAAAGAATGTGTGTATTTAGTCAACATGGACACTGCCGAAGATTAGCTATCTTTGTGGCTCTTGTTTGCTCAGTTATTGATGAGAAATTGAAGTGAGCTCTGCCAGAAGAATGACAGCCAACATGCAATACAGATCCTGTGTGGTGCTATGAGTATTCCACTGCTGTGGGCATGAGGAGAGGAGAGGAGAGGAGAGGAGAGGAGAGGAGAGGAGAGGAGAGGATGTGTCTCACACAAATGACACAAGGTTAAATATTGTGACTGCCTTGTATCAGTATTTACGGAAATGAGGGACATCTCCCTCTGCCCTTATCCTCAAAATAATTACCACATGCTAGGAATCATTATGGCACTTATTGCTGCTAAAAGTAACAACGACTGTCCATAAGAACAGATCCTAAACCCCCCACCTAATGTCTTCACTGGTGTAGTGAAGGAGAGGAGAGGAGAGGAGAGGAGAGGATGTGTCTCACACAAATGACACAAGGTTAAATATTGTGACTGCCTTGTATCAGTATTTACGGAAATGAGGGACATCTCCCTCTGCCCTTATCCTCAAAATAATTACCACATGCTAGGAATCATTATGGCACTTATTGCTGCTAAAAGTAACAACGACTGTCCATAAGAACAGATCCTAAACCCCCCACCTAATGTCTTCACTGGTGTAGTGATTAGTAGGCAGGGTAGGTCACAAAAAACTAACTTGGGGGTGATACAGTTGGAAGCTTCATGTTCACATAAGTGTGTGGCAAAAGAGAGTGTTTCCACAGGCATATAGTTTCTTTGCAGGTCATTTGAAAACTTCAGTAATTTTTTTAGTATCTCAAAAAATACAAATTACATCACACCTGGTCTGGTAATTTAGAATAGTATTACATGATTAGAGAGGTTCTGTACTTTAAACACTGGAGCAAGCACTATGAAGGAATGAGCTGAAGATTTCCAACGACTTAATAATTTTCTTGTGCCTCATATAGCCATTGTTAATAATAATAATACCAATATTATCCTTTATTTTATTCTATGTATTGATTATAAATTCTAAGAATTTTGGTATGGCTTGTTTCTTATTGATGTTTATATGAATGAAATCAAGTGAACAGGTCACATAATAGTCACTCATGTATACACCTTAACATGCTCTTTATCATCGTATTTATACCTTTGATAAGTGAAGTCTTTCCTTTCTTTTCTCAGCACCACTTTACACTAGTTCTTCACCATTCTGTCTTTCACGGCCAAACCTAAAAAAATTTGTTTTGAAAAGATGACTACATAAACATTCTGCTTACTTTGTTTCAAAGTAATCACGTGGTCCAGGCCACACAGGGCTTTGTAACAGAAACATCACACTGTTGAAACTGTCTATATGCTGCACATCTTGTCTTTTTCACTTTGGCTCATGCTACTTCTCCCACCTCAGAAAGACACTGCGAGTTTTCTCCCGGAAAGATAAGAGAGCCATCCTCAGTAACCTTCCACTATGTGCATTGTCTGTAGTGAGGAGGCACTCAGTGTTTGTTTACGTTTGCTGGCTGCCTTTGAAGACCTTTCCTGACCTGTGTTCCAGTGAACCCAACTTTTACTTGGGTATCACAGAATGGTTATCTAAAAACTGAGGAGTTCATGTCCTTTAAATTTAATTTCTGTGGGGATTGATTTGGAACTTATATTCAACACTGTAATTAATATGATGTTGCTTCTTGGTATCCATTTCTCTCACCTTATTTGTTGTAGCATAGTTGAAGCATTCATGAAATAGCAGGAAAAAAGTCACTTGAATGGCTTATGTGACAGACTTCGTGTCCTGTATCTATACTACCAGTTGTCTGGGTGTAAAAGGGATTTGAGGATTTTCCAGAGCAGTGGATTAAGCCTGCCCCACCAGTGAGGTCTGTCCAACACCCAGGAAGGCAAGTAGGAAGGCAGAGAGCTGGGACTGGAGTCATCTCAGTTGGTTTCAGACTTAGACTTAAGAGGAGGAGAGAGCATGTGTTAAAAACACCGAAACACAAATATTTAACCTATGAGCACAGATTATTTAATCACATTTTTAAGTTTAATGCCATGGTGGTGATCACCAAAATACCATGCCGTTTAGGGTTATTAACTTTTTAAGGATTTATTGCTTGCAACAAGTTATGAGAAAGTTCGATCTCCCAACCCTACCTTAATTTGAATTGGTTTTTCTTCACCTTTAAAGGAATTACCACTTGAAAAGGCCTCTGTCAGGAGAGAGGAATGCATGTCAGTTGAGCAGAAACCAAAGGAAATAAACCCCATGTCTATCTGCGTGTTGTAGGAGTTTGGCACTGAACACAATAGTATCACTCCTGAGTGGTTAGTCACAAGGGCATCCAGCTGTAAAAAAAAAAAAGTTTTGGCTTTCAGATTTGGCTTTAAGTCAGGACCTACTGTTTTTCAGCGGGACTGGAAAACTACAAAGCATAAAATGTTTTTGATGGTGCCAGAAAAGGTTTAATTTACAGAGAACTCAGCACTATGGGTATGAACATCCCCCCCCACCCCCACTCCCCCAGGTTTGGAGAGGAGATGCAGTTGTGCAGACTAACAGGCTCGATGTTTGTAAATGGTAAAAAAAACCAATCAGCTTCAACAACCAATGGAAATACTCTTTTTTTTTTTTTGCATTATTCCGTCAGTGTGAAATGAGAATACGCTCAAATAAAGCATATTGGAAGCAATGTTCTCTCCATGAATGAGGTGTTTGTTGTGAAGTAGTAAAAATTTTCCCTGAAGCAGGAAAAACCTCACGTTTTTTTCATGTCTTTCTCCTTTTTATGATGCATCCCCCTATGAATATATAATAGTTTGCTATCAGTTTTATTTCTGTTTGTTTTCAAAGCTAATAATAACAGTTGCGTAAAAAGCTTACTGCTTTGTTTTTTCTAGACTAGTTTATTGGAGAGGTACAAGAGAAATCCATAGACATGTATTTTCCAAGTGGAAAAAACTTCCAGTGGAAGTTTTATTATTCTTGTTGCTACTGATGTTTTCAAATGGACACATATATTTCTAAAACTAGAAAGAAATCACCTCTTGGTCCAGTCGTTTGGAAACTGTTTTGAGTAAGATGGAAAATTGCTAAACAAAAGCATGCACTCATATGTTCGGATATAAACCTTTATACTCCACTGATGAGTATCCTCTTTCTCCTTATTTCTCTTTAGTCAAAAGTATTTTCTTGAGTCTTCCAGCCATGTACTTCTAGCTAGCTATCTCATTCCTAGTTTATAACTTGGTAACTCCACTGCTTGGTAACTGTCACTTCTCCTCCTGTAGGTCACTTTGCTGTCAGCTCTGTCCCCTCTGATGCTCATCATTTCTACTCTTGTGTTAAATAAGGCATGGGCTATGTAGTCTTCTTGGCCCTCTTTTTAAAAGTTTCTAAATTAAATGTTGGATTTGTGTCCTGGTTTGAATTAGAACAGAACTCATTCTGTTCAGTGATTTTACCCTTCAGTCTCTTCTAAGTCACTGCACTTTCTGAAGTTAACGGGGTATTTTTGCAGACAGTGTCTCCTTCAAGAAGTGAGATAGGGCTTGATGTTTACAGTTACTGCCAGGGGTTGGTGAGCACAAAGGATCTTGCTTACACTTGCACCTGTGCAGACCAAGG
This sequence comes from Buceros rhinoceros silvestris, assembly GCF_000710305.1. Taxonomy (NCBI): domain Eukaryota; kingdom Metazoa; phylum Chordata; class Aves; order Bucerotiformes; family Bucerotidae; genus Buceros; species Buceros rhinoceros. The sequence goes on from NW_010430778.1 coordinate 5,127, forward strand.
TCACTGTTAAACCCCGTGTGCCACGATAGAGGTGCAGTAAGTTTGAGGCCTGTGGGGAGGAGCAGACAGGACAGGTGACCCTACACTGACCAGCAAGGTGTTCTGTCCCATAGATGTCTTATTCGGTATAAAGCTGAGGGATCACAGGGGTTATTCTCTCTTGCCCTCCTCTTCAATGGCTGACATCTGAGGAGGACTCTGTCCATTCTGCCTTCAATCCCAGGCTGTGCATCCCTGAATCCAGTTCTGGAATCCAGCTCTTGTATCCAGTTCCTGTCTGCTGCTGAGCCCAGTCCAGGCCTTCCCCAGTGCCTGCCCACAGCATTGGTGGTGACTGTGATGTGGTAGCCATCAGGGCAGTTTGGTTTGGTATTAGTGTTGTATATATTTGTATATATTTAATTTTATTATTATTATTATTCTCACTAAAGGACTTCAGTTTTCCAATCTCTGAGTCTCTCTCCCTTACTCCCT
>NW_010430778.1:5779-13034 GCF_000710305.1 Buceros rhinoceros silvestris
TTATCTAGTGGCTGCCCAGCTCTAACCCTTGACAATTAGGTAGTGGTCATTCAAGAAACTTTATCTTGTTCTTGATTTCTGTTTTTAATGACAGTATTTATATATAAATTATGCGAAATCTTTCTCCTTTTTCATGAAGTCTTGCTTTACTTCGACCTCACTTGTGAGAAAGAAATGACTACAAATGTACAGGTCATTCGAGTGTGTACATATGGAACCATATTCTGTAAATGTTCTTTGCCTGATAGCCACCCACCTGTCTGACCTTTAAAGAGGAAGAAATTCTCCAGGAAATTATGCTTTCAAAAGGACATTCTTAAGGTAGGCAAAGCTGATGAATTCAAAGTACATGAAAACAGAGGAAATGGCTGTGCTTTAGATTTACAGACCATTTTTTTTGTGTCTCTGCACAAGTCTTTGGGTTTTTTGTGCTTTGTCTCTTTCTAACATCTGGCTTAGGAAAAGGAGATGCCAACAGAGTTTATACTCTGTCACAACATAAAAGACATGTACCAAATGTGATTGTAAGTTTCCATGGCCCAGAGCAAATTTACCTCATTCTGGTCATGTATTCCATTGTCTGCTCCTGATAACTGAGTGTTCTTGAGAGCCACTTAAATTTTGCACTTCTGAGACATGAGTTTCTCACCATCTGTAACTGTCATGTGTCTGGCTGGAGCAAAAGATGTACTCAGGTGAGGCAGGAATTCAGTGGGGCAGCAGCATCTTACAGCACATAAGATAGCTGAGATTTTGAGCAGGATTTGGAACTATCATGTTGCCCTGAGGCTGTGATAAATAAGGTAAAGCCATCACAGTTCCCAGAACTTGCTGGGATGGCTTGAGGCTCAGTGCAGACTTGCTGTCAGAGCCCTTACCTAGTTTTTCAGGCAGACTTGGCATCACAGTGAGCAATGTGCTCCCATAGCTATATCACTTGCAGCATCCAAAACTCCTATTTTAAAGTGAGGACAGGCGTGTGATAGGTAATGTCAGTTTCTCAGCTGCCTCAGGCTGAAAATGGGAGAGCAAGAGAGAGACATGACAGGTAGGATGATCCCTTTATTTTTATTTGGGCCCTGTACCTTTAGGATACAAGCCAGAAATTGCATACCCCACAACTGAGTGTCCTTCTTACCCAGGGTTAGGAAACTATAAGTGCCAGGGCCAGAGATTCTGAGGCACAGGCAGAGGAAATGCACTACTCTACAAGAAAACCCCAGAAAAAAAAGCATCTCAAAGACTTTTCCTGTGACAGCTCTACTTCCTGAGACTGAGAAACTGGTTTTCATTTCTAAAGCCCATAGTATAATGAAATCTGAGCTGCCACTTCTTAAGTGTAGCACTGTCTGGGCCAGGCTGGCTATTGTAGTTTGAACCCAGCTGGCACTTCAGCACCACACAGCCACTTGCTCACTCCTTTATATCCTGGGCTGGGGAGAAGAAAAAAGGTTAAAGTAAAGCTGTATGGGTTAAGATAAGGAGAATTTACTTGACCACAAAGAAAGAGGAAACAATAGTAATAACAATAATAATGCGAGTGATATACAATGCACTGTTTACTGCAGTGTTTCAAACAGCAGCAGGACACAGCATGGCTTGGTGTGGCAGCAGTGGTGGTAAGCAGTGTGTTGTAGGAAGGAGAGAGCAAGTGGCTGCATGGTGCATAGTTGCCAGCTGGGTCTGATCCACAACACCTGCTCAGAAACTCTGAGGTAAGTTGGGAATAGTTCATACCAGACATCTAGTTATAACTTTCTTTGCATCAACTTGCTGCAACTCAGGCCAGTAACTTAAGAATCAAAGCTGTAACTGGAACTTAACCTGAAGGTGTCAACGTGAAAAAAAGACAACCGGTTTGATATGTTCATCTCTTTAAAAACAAAAGAAAATCTTGCCCCAAACCACTGCTTAGCAGTAATTGTTCCTCTATTCCCACCCTATTAGAATATTCCAGAAGTTGCTACGGTGCACTCTGTCCTATCCTCTTACCGGAGTGTAAGGAGGTGAGTTGATATATCTCACAGGAGGTGTTTTTTGTGTCCTTTAACTAATAAAAGGAGCTAATTTAAGAATAGCACGGTAGAAGAATATGACTGTTGCTATTAGATGTGAATTTACAGTAATTTGAATTGTGTTGGACTATCTTAAAAAAATTACAATGCTAATTTGAGATTTCTCTGTTTATCTAATGATAATGAGTTGTATTTATCCTGGCATGCTCACGTTCCGTGCATTTCAGAACAGGTAGAAAACATTCTTTTTTCCCCAGATGATGACATCACATTGAACTTACTTGTACGTAACACACTATGAGAAAATATGAAATTGCTAGGAGTCGTTTGAGAAAAGCAACTGAAGAATCAAGGGCAGAAGGGACTTTTCTATGAAGATACTTCGATAATGTTATTAATAATAATGAGGGTGCACAATGAGACTGAATGGTAAAAAGAGGGACTAGGTCAATATAATGGATTAAAATAAGAAATAAAAAAATATTGTATAGGTGATATATAAGGAATTTCCATAAGAAGAAAATCTTCCTGCCTAACACCAATAAGTCTATGTGTTTGCCTCCAAAGAGTTTACTACAAGTGTTGCTGAAAAATTAAAGGAAAAGAATAAAAATATTTGAGATATATGAAAGGATCATGCCAAAGTGGCACGGGCTCAGTCAAACACATGGGGTCTTTTCAGTTTCTGTCATTCATAGTTCATATTGATAGACATGGACTTGTCCTTCCCTCTTTATTTCTCACCATGGCAGTAATTGTTATTTATTTCCTGTGAATTCTTTCTTGCAGATTACTTTTCTCTCCAGATATTACCCCTAATGATATGTCTCTTAGGCTTCTCTCACAAGCGTGTTCCCTCAGTTGACAAAGGTGTTAATGCTTTGTATTGCTTGTATTTACACAAGCTTTATGATTATTGCTCACTACAAGATTTTGTGAGGTAACAACCTATATAAGAATTTATGCTTTTTGAAGCACTTTTCACTAGAAATCCACAGTGTCCTAAATAAGCAAGTATGCTCATGATATGGAGACATGCACTGCACATTTTAGCAAAGTCTATTCCTCTCTCCTAATGCCTTTCTCCAGTTTCATCTCTCTAGGCAGCAGAACTACATTTTTCTTCTTTCTACACCTGTTTTTATTATCCTTTTCTTCCTTTCGCTCCCCCCACTTCTTTGCCTTCTGCAATACTACTAAGCAAAATGCAGCACACTGCATCATTAAGTCAGAAACCAGTTTCAGATGACAGTGATAATTAAAGTCAAACACTATGTTTGCTCCTGCTGTCAGGGAGAATACGTGATAACACCCATACCCAAGGGGCATCTTATTTCCCCACTGAAGCCCACACAATGAGCTATCATGGGAGGAAGGTCAGAAGGAAGGCTAGAAGATACCCTTGAGCTTCTTTACCAGGCAGCACTTGCCATCTTCCTGCGAAACACTTCTTCTTAAATCTATCTGTTTGAGCAGCGGCTACAGTAATTTCTTTTCACCTGTCTTTTGACCCTTTTCTTTGTTTGGTCATTTTTTTCTCTGCTTAGATCACATAAACCGATTCCACCAGTGAAATATATATTTTCCTGATCCTCAGTTCCTTGCCTCAGACCACTAAGGCAAATTATATCTATGTGATTTACAGTGATTGTAACTTTCCTGTAATTTCCTGCTTTTTTTCTCACCTAAAAAGATTACGTGCAAGGGAATTTTTGACAAAATAGTTTTAGCATGTTCTGAAGATCATTAGTATCACAGATTTCCAGCGAAATCCTCAAAATCTCCCCCAAAATACTTTACTTTCTACATGGCAAAGGAGGAGGTATACAAGAGATAAAACATTTATTCATTTTAACATATCTTAAAATATTAGGAAGAGGGAAAAGTAAATCTACAAAAAATCCAACTACCTTTGGTAAGTGAAACAGACTTTTGCTTTCCTTTACTAATTGTGACTAAAAACCTTTTTAAGCTGATAATTTTATTCTGGCTAGTAGAAGGGGTGAAAGATTAAGTATTTTAGACAGGATTCAGATTGTCTTCTGGCAATCTTAATCTGTTTAAAACCAGAAAGTTTCAAAGACTCCAAGAAAAAGCAAGTATCCTGTCCTATTGCCAAAGAAAAACCTCACTGAATCCTTTAACAGGTCAGAATGCACAGTTCTTCTCAATTTTTTCTATTTATTACTTGTCCTTTAATATACATTTCTGAAAATAATACGTGAGGTATTTTTGTTGGACCACAGCTTAGTAGTTACACCTTTTTGTTTCCTGTATTAAGAAATAAAAACGTTGTTCAGTATAAAAAGTCAGTATTTCAAAAAGTCTAAAATGTGATATTGAGAAAGAATTCCTCCTCAAAAGCCTCTATTAAGTTTTCATTAACTTACTTTTCCTAAAGAAAGCACAAATTTTCATTGCTTGTTTTGATATCAATGATATTGCTGGAGATACCGTCATAGAATCATAGAATATTGAAGGAACCTCAAGGATCATCTGGTCTAAACTTACTGGCAAAACCACGGTCTAGACAAGATGGCCCATCCAGCTGAATCTTAAAAGTGTCTAATGTTGGGGACTCCACCACTTCCCTGGGGAAATTATTCCAATGGCTGATGGTCTTCATGGTGAAAAATGTTCATCTCCCCTGGAGTAACTTGTACCCATTACCCCTCGTTTTTACCATGTGATTCCTTGTAAAAAGGGGGCTTCCATCCTCTTTGTAGCCAGCCTTTAAATACCAGATCATGGTGACAAGGCCTCCCCTAAGCCTTTTCTTCTCAAGGCTGAACAAACCCAGTTCTCTCAGCCTTTCCTTATTGGCAGTTTCCAGCATCTTTATCATCTCTGTGGTCCTTCTCTGGACCCTCTCCAGCCTTTTTTGCCCACAGCTTTTTTGTATATCAGGGACCAAAACTGAGCTCAGTATTCCAGGGGGCCTGAGTAGAATGGGATGTTGACTTCTTTATCTCTGTTGGTGATGCCTTTGTTGATACAAACCAGCATCCTGTTGGCTTTCTTCGCCTCAGCAGTACACTGCTCAGTCTTATTGAACTTGTCATCCAACATAGTGTTAAAGAGAAGGTCGTACTTGTCCTTTCCATCAGTTTGAGGAGTGGAGAATAGTGCAATAGGTACAACTGCTATGGAATGGTCATCATCCTAAATTTGATTGAAATTTTTATCAAAAACAGCAGTGTCTCTATGGCTTTGAAAAGGTGGGGGGGTGGGGGGTTGGATTAGGTCTCATTGCAAGATGGATCCTCACAAAAGCTTTTATATTCCTTCTTCATTGACCCATCTTAATGCTGTTCTGAAGCACAAACTCACCAGATTGATGAGCTCTACAAATAAGAAAAATCTTCTTACTAGAGCTTTTGTTCATTTGGGTTAACTGCTTCTTATTGCAATAACCTGAAACAAATGACAGACTGATAGGAATATGAAATACTTCTTTAATGAACTTTCACAACTTGGTACAGTCTAGACCTTCAGGCTACTGACATATAAATCCATTTTATATTAGCTGAACAATTACAGTGGATTTGTAACTGATAACTGACTGCTGTGGATTAATATCAGACTCAGGTTTTATCACTGAGAAGACCATTATACGTCACTATACCAAATCCTTTCGTCTGTGCTTTTTTTAACTTTTAAGTCATGGAAAAGGTTCTAACTTCTAAATTCTTTCTGCAATCAGTCTAAAAGAGAAGCCTCAAAGAAAGATAAAATCTTCTTTAAAAGTGAACCTCAGATATGTTCGTCGGAAGAGAGGTGGCTTAAAACATCTTCAGCAAGTGCTCAGAAGTGCTCTAAAAATAAGGGTCAGAGCTTGTCTTTCAAAAGAGCTGAGTTTCATGATCTGTGTTTTGTAGTAATAATTTGTTGGTTGATCGATGAGTCAATTTGAAGTGTGACTGAGATAGGCACAGCTGAATTAGTGTATGGATCTCGTGAACTGAAAACAGAACAGTCAGCTGCGGGAAATACAGCTCCTGTCCAAAACGAGATTGGCAGGATCCTGGGTGCGCTTCAAGAATAAAATAAAATGAGCCAACAATAAAATAGGAACTATGAGATTTCTCACAATTTATTTGTATTTAGGTTAAGTGGAACGTGCAAAGAACAACAGAAATGTTTTACATATGTTCTGTGGGATATGTAGCATTAGCATCAGGAAAACGTGGCTGTACTACTAAATAAATTTGTTTGTGAGTGGGGTTTATGCCTAAAATACAAGATATGCAAGGTTTCCAAGGATTGCTTGGGTTCCTGGGTTTTTGGATTTTGGGTTTTGGTTCTCTTTCTTGTCTAGTAGCATGGCACTTTTTGAGACAAATGACTGTTTTCTGAAGAAACTAGCATCAATGGGGCTGCAGTGATTATTTGTCTTAGTGTTAGATCTCCCCACAACAGTCTGTCACTTTAGAGTGTCTCTTTCACAACATCCTCCAGTGGATTTAGTCTTGCATTAAAAAGTAGAACTTGTATTAAATTCACCAACTAAATATATAATTAGCAAAGGAATTTCATTTCCCTGGCACTTTGAAAGAATAAATGGAAAATATTTGCCTGGTAGATTTGGATGAATGTTTTCAGCATTGCTTAAATTTTTCTGAGGAGAGACATAGATATTTAAACATTACAAGAAGAGGGCTTTGTGAAAACAAAGGGGTTTTTTACTTGGATTGCCTAGCGTTCTTTTCAGGGGCACAAGTCTTTATATGTGTGTGAAATAAATATTTTCTTTGGTGAAAAGGAAGAACTCACGATGAAAATTCTTAATTCTGGATCTTACTCCTGATTATAAGTATTTGCCCAAGTTTAAGTATGCAAATGTGAATTGTGAAGACTTAAAGCTGGCAATTAAACTTCTGCTTAAGTGAGGCATATATTTTGATTTGTAATTCATGGTTTCCGGGCTGAAGAACCCAGCATGATAAGACAGAGTGGATTCCTAGAGGTGTTCAAACACCTATGATCTATTTGTCAATAGAACTTCAGTCTGAATTCTACTAATAAACAACAACAACAAAAAAGTACAAAAAATAGCAACCAGAATGTTCAAAATGTTTGAAACGGGAACTTCGCATCTGAACATATAAGCATGCAGTCATGACTTCTGGAGTTTAGTTTCTGTCACCATTGCTCCCTGTGCTGTTATTCACCTCCCTTTTCTGTAGTAGGGCAAGATTTCTCATCAGAATGAAAAGTAATTGCCATTGCTGACAAGGTGG
>NW_010430778.1:13184-19821 GCF_000710305.1 Buceros rhinoceros silvestris
ATTGCCATTGCTGACAAGGTGGTGTGGTGGGTGATTTATGTTTCTAGATGACCAGGTGCATGTTTTCCATTTTTGAATCCAGAACCTAGTCAGTTTTCATTAACGGATAAATAAAATCTCTGGGCTCCTGAAATCTCACTTAGAATAGGGCAGTGATCTTCTGGTTTTAGTGCCAAACTAAAACCAGCTTTTTCAGGTACATTATTAGAAAACTGGAAATACTTTTTTTTTTTTTTTTATGTAGGAACTGAAAGATGCTGTCTCAGGCAACTTTAACATTTGGTTTCATTGTTAGGGAAAACTAGACTGCTTTCCTTCTCTTCTATTGTTGAAGAATGATATGGTCTCAATTATGCTTTATTTACAAAACTCCGTTTCCAAAGATCAAAACTATACTCTGAGAGAAATATGGCTTCAATTTTTCCTTTAGATGGAGAGGTTTTATCAACACACATAATTCCTTGTAAAATAGTTCGTAGAGAGAATATAAAAAATAAAAGTTTAGTGTTTTTCTAAGTGCTTCGTCTGATTGATATATTCCGAGCAGAGTGATTTAACTGCTTCATTGCTGTGACCTATATGCTAATTCCGGGAGTAGAAATTTTACACATTTGAAAAACAAGGTGAGGAAATCTAGAGTGAAGGAGCTGACATTTGGTACTGAAAACCAAAGAAAAAATTCTGCCCCTTCCAAAGCCATTGATAATTGGACATTTGACAAATTCAGTTGGGTATTTGGCAGGAAAACAGTGAGTAATTCCACATTTTATTGTGTATTGGAGTACATTGTGTTCATCTTGTTCCTACAGTGTTTGACTATTTATTTTTCTTTATCAATATGAAACTGTTTATAACTAATTTTCCTTGAGACTTATATTTTGAGTTTATTAAATCTATTCATTACATACTTTAGGGACTGTCGCGAAAAGAGGGGATATAAAATCAGTCTTAAGGCCAACACCTTGCAAGACAATGCAAGACAAGCAAAATTGGGGGGGTGGGCACAAAGAATGACGGCTTATTTACAAACGCAACAGTTACAGGTTCTTTTTGGTATTGCCTTTGATAAACAAACTGCAAAGTTATGGTTTATTTACCAGACAGACCATAGAAGTCTGATACTGAAAGCTTACATCCTGTCTGTTGTAGCTGAGCTACGTGGTACAATAAGCCCCTAATGCACAAACTGCCTTAGGAAGCAAAATACACCTGGGGACAAAAATACCAAATATACCTGGGGACAAAAGTATCACTCAGCGTAGGCTGAGGAAGAGAACCTTACCCACGAGGTGTCCCAAGTGGGTGGGTGGAGAGGGGAGCAAATTCATCAATCTGTCCACTGGTGTGGTGTTGAGTCTTCTATCCCAACCTGGGGTCAAAACTGGGGGCATATTTATACCCAGGTTTTTTACATGACATCATTTGTGTAGACAGCCATTTGGGGACCACTGTAGACCAGCTTATCGCTTATGTTAATGGCACAAAGTCCATTGATTTACACCCGCATGGATGGAGGTAACAGCTCGTTTTGTCCAGGGCGAGAAAATGGAAGAATGAGACCACCGGACCTCGGCCCAGCTCCACACTCCTCCAGGACATTCAGATAACACCTAACACCAGATATGGATCTAGTTGCCGTTCCAATTGTCACCTTACCCAGCGATGAATTTTATTGACAAAGAGCTTGCAGGCATCCTGCTGCAGACTTGTACATGACTTAATGACCTGGACTTTGTGCGTGAGCTGTACCCTCTACAGGGACTTAATTCAGTCTCCGGATTTGCTGTAATAGCTCCTTATGGACTTGTGCGAATCCTCAGATAAATCAAAATGTTCTAGTTCTGCCGGCTTAAATGAAAATACGGTAAATTACAGCTGAAGACCCGTACCCGACCAATTGTTAGCTTTTGGTCATGAAAAGTCAAATGACTAATAAATAGCCATGGCTGTCACAGCGAGATCCATATGCATATGGCATCTCTATGGCATATGCAGACGTTCGAGGTTACTCGTTTCACAAGTGTTTGTTTAAGAGTTTGGAGAGAACAGATTTGGGGAATATACATATATACCATAAATCCTAAGAAAGTTATACAAAAGAGATTACAGCAATTTGTTAGTTATTGGGATTCTTACATGGTGCATCCCTGTTATCTGTGTCTTCTTTTCCATTAATAATGTCATTTTAGCTGCTAATGTCTGTGTTACTTGACAACGGATCCTAATTCTATTTTATGTTGCTTTGTTGTTTATAATTTTCTTAAAATAGAAGAAATTTGAAACGTAAATACATGGGTTGTTTTTAGGGTGTGGAAAACTAGTCCAAGAGAGATGAAGCTAATCAAGTATGCAAACATACTCCAGCTTTGAATAAACTGGAACTTGATTTTATGGCATGTAGGTTAAATATTGTTGTTTCATCAAAAGCACTCTTTAAGATTTTCTTTCCATACTTATCTTTCACCACACCAAGTATTCATGGAGAGCCAGACAGAAAATTAAACATGCCTTGAACATGTGATTAAATAAGGGCTGGTTTTTTTAGCAATGAAAACCTAATATGTTCGATCATATATATGTAATATGAAGCAGCAAAGAACAGTAACATAGTAACATTTTGATTTGATACCGCAGTGTGAACGGGCAATATGACATTTGTTGAATTGTTGCAAATATGTTCCAAAACAATCTTTCCTTGTTTTTCTTCTGTAGCATTAGTTTACATTATGGTGTGGATTATTTTTCACCTGTTATTATCATGGGTTATCACTAGTTCAAGTAGCACATAGCAAAGTGATTACCAGTATTAAATGTTCTTTTCCATTTACAGTAGATGACCAGTTCCTCAAAGAGCACAACTTGAACATCAGTGGTTGCCTCAGCCCATTGACTTGTCAACTGGCAAGGTCTCCCTGTATTCTCAGCAGAGAATATGTTTCCGTATATGGCAAAATAAATTAATCAAGATGAAAAAAAAAAGATTAGAAATACCACACATGCACAAATTATTTAAAACAAAAACATCACCTGTGGGTCACTAGCTGTGGGAAAACAGATGAAATTTGGTTACTTAATCATATGCTTCCTGCCCATGGAGAGTATGAGAACAAGCACTATCAGAAATTTAAGTATTTGTAATAGTGCATGCACAAAGATGTAGGCCAGGCTGTTTCAGAACTGGAGATTTTATCTTTTATCTTCTTTCGCTCTATAAGGGTGTGGAAGTCCTATCTTTTTTATTGTTGAGTTAATACTACCATTAAGTTTTGTGTTATTCTGATCCCACAGGTATTGGTACCTTGTGATATGATTCACTTCACAAATGTGACTTGGCTGGTCTTTTCAGTTAACTCCCTTTAAAGATGAATTATAATGATTTCTTTATCAGCATTTTTTAAAATCACGTTGATCACAGTTTACCTTTCTACATTTTCAGCATGCATATTGCAACCAGATGCTTGAACTATAATTGAGGAAATAAATAATTCTACGGATCATTTGCATGTGGGTAAAGAAATTCTTCACAGTACTTTCCAAGCCTAGAGACATTTCAGGTATTTGTGGTTATACAGGAATATCATTTGTTCTGAGCTGTAAAATCCTGGATGCTTATCACACAACTTGTGGGAATTTGACTAATTTGGGGTTTTTTTTCCTGTAAAACCTTGTTCATTAACACTGAGACGAGCTCATTAAAAATATATGTTTCTGAACGGCATTCAGAAGTATTTCTTGTAAAATTCTGAGATTAAATAGAGCTTAAAATCAAAACAAACTCCCTCATACAAGTTCTGCAGTTTGGAAAGTCCCTTTCTGCTTGCCTCTTCCCACACAGTGGATTTGAGAGAGGTAAAAAAATTCTCAGCATTTTCTGTTGTCTCTACTCATAATTCCTTGCAGATCACTCATTGTCATTCACGGTAATATTCTATTTCCAGAATTTTATAATTTTCTTAACTGTTAATTAATGCAATGTTAGCTGAATATTATTGTACTTTATATGCTCTTGGAAGTCATATGGTTAATACAAGTACTCACTTAGAAATGACTTGCGGTCTTTCACGGTACTTATTAAACAATAAAAAGGGAATGTTACTGTATTTTTAATTAGTTTCAGACATGTTTTAGCAACAAAGTACTTAAAAAATCACTACAGTTATTAACACAATTTAAATTACCTGTGGTGTCATGTCTCCATATACATTTGAAAAGTTCTATTTATTCAAATCAACAGTGATGCAATTACAGCATAATTTATTTTAGGAAGATTAACAAGAACAAAAATGCCAACTAATTGCAAAAATTGCCAAGTATTTTTTATTTTGTTCAGGCTAGAAGTTTGCTAGGATGCTTGTTGAGTCCTGCACCTGTTTTGCCTGTGAAAGTCCTACCGACAACAAGAAAAATGAGATGTTTGTAGTGTGGTCTGTGGTAACTCTGTGGTGACTTGTTGGGCAATAAGAAGACTCTCCGCAGTAGAAAAATGAATTGATTATGAGTTCTCAAATACAGAAGTTCTCCATACAAAGAAATTGCTTGGCCTGCATGAATGAGCATCCATCCATGTTGTAAATCTGGAGTTTTCATAAGCCTAAGCCTGAACTCTCCTTCTCCAGGAACAGTAATGATAGCAGTGCATTTACCATGTCTTTATGAAAACATGCCTTTTCACTCCTGCTCATCAAATCACTGAATAGGCATGTCCACCGTCTAAATGAAGGACAATCACCGTGTTACATACAGTGAGAACATGCAGAGTCCTCGCTGAGGAGGGAGACTGAGGTATCTGCATCTACCCTTAAGGGTTCTGTTGCACTTTAACACCTACCTACCTGCTCTGCTGATCTGTATAAACCTAAAAACTCCCAGAAATATTTCCATAGCCATATAGTAAAATTTTTGCTAAAATTTTTAAACTTGCAATGATTTCTTTACAAATTACATTGCGATTATTTGCTATTATTAACTTTGTCTCACTGATATCACTGAGTACTGACCTAGTGGTGCAGTATTTGTAATTGCTTTTCCTGCATTTACATATTATGATCTTTTCCTTACTATGGCATTTGACTGTAGTCCCACCTCTGATCAATTCCACCTCCCCAGTCACTGATACTCCTTTGTCTGTGGCACAAAAGACAGCGTTGCTCTCAGCTGTCTACATGAGTTCATCTGGAAATCTTAGTAACGAGACCATCAGTGAATGCTAGCTGATGTCTCCCTTGTGCACACAAGTGCTTTGGAAGGGAAGACACTTCAGGAAGAGAGGTTTCTGCAGCAGATGGTCTGTGCAGAGGTGTTTGTGAATGCGTTTTCCCTGACCTATTAAATATCTATGAACGTACACTGTCTGTGCAAGAATTAAATTTAAATGTAGGTTCAATCCTGTTTGAGCATCCTGCTATTCAGGGCTCGACATTCTTTGTCCATTGCATCCCCTGACAGTTCCCTCTAAACTTCTTGCTGATTCTGTGTATTTTAGGTAGCTTTACATTAATTAGTCCTAGAAGCTGTTATGTATTCAAACACATTTATTATTGGAGGGTGGCTTCAATCACATTGTGATAAACTGTGAATCTGACTTTAACAGTGCTCTTGTTGAGCTCTTATGCTGAGTTTAGATGAATTTTGTATGACTCCAGTTTTGCACTGTGATTTATTTATTTTGTTTAATAAGTGGGTTTTATTCATATAATAGACATTCAGGATTTGTTGTGGAACAGGAGATTCACTTTATAATTCACCCTTGAAAAATCTCAGACGTAACAGATGAACTGATTGTTGTATCTATATCTGTTTTTTTGTCCTCCTGTTTGTGGAAGTTAGATAATTTTTACTGAGCTGTATGCTTTAAGCCTGTGGAATATCAATAGGGTGTATAAAACTGTTTTCTTGCTCTAAATTGATTCCTGAAGCAACAAATATTTTCTGATAGGAACAGAGAGGATCCTGCAGCAACCTATCAGTCAAAAGATTGATGATATGCATCCTTAGTAGGTGTGTACTTGTATGTTTAGTCACAATTTTTACAGACGACTACTCAATATAATTTACTGAGTTGATGTGGACGTGGTTTACAACAGAATGCTGATGCATAAAATCTTCTGGCTGTCTCAAAACACATCATAATCTATCTGGTTTACAAGAAAACTTTTTCAAATTACTTCCTAATTTTAACAGTCACTGGATGTCAAAATATCTAGCTTACTCATAGTCCACACTATGGACAGCAATGGAGATGCAGAAGAATAACTTGGTCCTTACCAAAGAAAAGACAATATACCACGAATATTTTTCATACCACTCTTCCCTTAAAAACACAGACGTTAGTGAGAAATCGATTTTTACAAAATCTATCCCTTTTAGTGTATCCCTAGAGAATTGGTAGAGTTTACAGAATGTCCTTGACAATCACATGACCTCATCAAAGAAATATGTACCTTTATTGTCAGGTCTGTGCACAGTATGAGTGATCCTTCGAAATTTCTTGTCTAAAGAATAAGATTAATTAAAGACCCAAACCACATAAACCAGAAGATTTTCTGGCTGAGGTGATCCAGTCATTCAAATTCCTATCTTGAATTCTATAATTTCTTACAGCTTGTGCCTGAGGACACAATCCTTGCAAATCTTTCCC
>NW_010430778.1:19902-22988 GCF_000710305.1 Buceros rhinoceros silvestris
TTTCCCTAAGTACAGAAACTAGTAGAAGTGTTGCCTTCCGTGTGATGTTCTACCTGGGCTCAGACCCTTCCATTAATCTTTGGAGCTTCTGCAGAGAGAGTCTGCTCATGCTGGAGATTTACTAAGTTTCACAACGCAAACAGATCTTCTGAAAACTGAGTTCTAGGGGAGCCAGCTGAACTTTAGACTATCATATGGTTTTAAGGTGAAATTGCAGCTGTGTGGAACCAGATTATATGATGAACAAATGATAGGCTCTGAAGCATTACAAAAGGAAAAATAAGAGGATATTTGCAGACTCCCCAGCCTCAAAATGAAGGTAAAATTCACTGTTTATAATCATTGCTTCTATAGCTGCAGCTGGGAGTGTTGAGGAAGGAAACAAATTTTAAAAGAGGGAGGAAAATAAGATAAGAAAAAGATTAAAAACAAACATTTAATAAAAACGAAAGGAGCAATGGTGAATGTAAGCAGAAAAGAGCAATAAAGCCCACAGGAGTTGTATTGTCTGTAGAGAAGAAAATGAGGCACCCTAGCCTACTTTTGTTATGAAAACATCCTGGAGTGTGAATTGAAGATATAGACAAATTGACAGGTGAGGAAGGGCATGAACAAATTTTTGTTGTGCAATGACCCACCCTGTACACAAGATTTGTAGTTAATTCTGATATTTAATCTGTCCTGCCTGTGGCAGGGTTGCTACATGAATACCTCAAGCTTGTAGGAAGCGTGTAACAGACAGAAAGACAGTCTGCTCCTTGAATAGCCAAGATGCAGAAGATGGAAGCAGTGTAGAGAAAAAACAACAACGACGACAACAACAACAACAAAAGAGCAATTGGCAAATTGTCAAGATAGAAAATTTAAAGTTCACAACTTTCTTCATCTTTATTAAAATATGAATTGTAAGGTCCTTATTCAGGTTTGTTGTGTTGATACCCTGTGGGACTTTTTCCTGGAGCATCTCTTCAGCTAAAGAAACTCGTTCATACTATCTATCAGAGTCATAACTAGAATAATTTTAACTTGCTGACAGTGCCCTTACAAAAATCTGTAGATTTATAGGCAGGTCTGCTGCAAAAAGAAAGGGATGTGAGTAAACAAACTAACAAACTCAGAGCGATTTTTAACTATCATAATGCTCTGTGAGGAAACTAACTATCATTGCCCACAATTTAGAGGGAGTACATTAAGAAAATGCTCATCAGTTAAATTTTTCAGGAATGGAGAGGGAGTAAACTTCATCTGATCAACACAAAAATTCCATGAAATTTTGCTTTTGAATTCCATTTTACAATTCCAACATGAGATGAACCCAGTGTCTTGTATTCTGTGTAGATAACCACATGAAGATGTATTGTATATTTATTACTGAGAGGCATTTGAAAGTTAAATAACATCTTTTCAGGAAAACCGCAGCATATCATCAGTTTCCTTAACCATTTTAATATGTCCTAGAGACTGAGGTTTAGTCTTCAAAGGTGAAAATAAACTAAATCTAGCCTTAATGGCCCAAAGGATGATATAGGCTCACAGAAAAATACGCTGTGATTTAACAGCCTTGTCTGATCTTGTGTGAAAGAGCTACAGTATTTGGATATGTCTGGGCAAGATGCCGCCTTATAATTATGCATGAGAAACCCACATATTTCAGCTTAATCCATGCAGCACTAATACCTCCTTTTACAACATTAGGATTTTTCGCTGCATTTAAAAAAGTTAAAACAGACAAATATAAATCATTTTTTATCATAGACAAAGCAGTGGTATGTGCTTAATTCCAGGTGTTGTAAGTCATGAGGGTTCTCTGAATCAAGGGGCAAAGAGGTAAATAAAGCCTTAGAAGATGAAATACTTTAATGAACAGAACAGAAACCTAAGCTGTATGATCTTAGAACATGCTTGAGTTATATACAGGTTTTGTAGCATTCGAAAAAGCTGTCACTTTCAGGAAGGAAATAAATGTGATTTTTTTTTTCTCATTTCAGAACTCTGTAGCACTTGCAGACAATAATATAAAAAAATGGAGATTTAATCATGTTCTGACTTGAGGTATGCCTTAACTTTGCTGGGGCATATTTTATCCTGGCAGAATAAACCTTTTATGGACACTGGTATTTATGTTGGAGTATATAGTGAAGTTACACTCATCACTGATTCAAAGCTACCCAAGAGTTGAGGACAGCAGTCTCTCATCATGCAAGATAAGTGACTCATTTGCCAAAGATATGGGATGAGATTTCACCGGTGAAGCATCAGACGTGAGAAATGGCGTCAGAAAGAGTCTGTGAGATATCTGTAGCTGTGCATTGGATACACCATGATAAGAAAATATCCAACATACTAAAGAAAGAGCAGCAATGTTGCTGATACTTGCTGAAGGATCATATTACATCTGCAGGTGGAAAATACTCACAAGATAAGAGATTCAACCAGTATTCCACAGATCTTTAGAACTGCAAAAAGGAAGGACAAGAATTTAATTTATGAACTCCAGTGGCAGGATGTTTACTCACAGAGGTGAAAACATACACCAACTATTATTTATTCTAGCATCATTGAATTAGGCTGTGTTAAGTGAGGAGTTAGAAGGATGTGCATGCTTGCAGAGGTATACACTTGTGCTCAAACCCATCCATTAATCTTTGGATTAACTAATAAAAGAAGAAAAATACAAATGAGCAAAAGTCAAGAAAAACTTTTACACTGAAGACAAACGGCAGACCAGGAGATACACACACATATTATACCTCATATCTATTTCCATTCTTTGATTAATATAAATCTATGAAATTTTGATTAAAGTATCAGAACATTAAAATGAAAGTCCTTTGACTTATATTGTAGGAGGTCAAACAAGGATAATCACAATGATCCATCTTTCCAGCCCTTGATTTTATTAACATTTCTGTAGAAGTTTGAAAAGCTCCAGTTCCTTTGAAAGCATCTAATCTTTAAGGATAAAGACATACATTAAAATAGTCCTTTCAGTTTTATGAATATTTGGCTGGTAAATGGTTGGGAGCAAAACTGAATGTTTATCATACAATTTATTGCCATTATATATATGTATATTTATATATTTA
>NW_010430779.1:0-51582 GCF_000710305.1 Buceros rhinoceros silvestris
AACCAGGAAGTCTAGCCCAAACCGGGACAGCGGGTAAGGGTTTGGGTTGTGGTTACAACTAGAAGCTACATATACTCACGCAGCAAAGCCCTCTGCAGTGAGACGTAAGTGTTGTCATTTCAGTAGAGGGTTGCATGAGTATGTAACTTCAATGGAGAGAATAGATAAAGGAACACCACAGGCATCCAAAGGAGTTTTGTGCTTGAGATAGCCATCAGATTTTTTGCTAAGGTGTTGGTCTCCACAATCCCATATTGGGGTGGTTTTAGTGAGTTAAGCTGTATGGAACCAGCAGAGTCTAAACAGTGTCTGCCCTAAGAGCTTGATGTTCTCCAGGTGAAAATCTCAATAATGGGAGATGACAGCTCAGAGTGTCATAACGACTTAAACTGCATTTGTTGAAGGTAAGAGAGATTGCCTGACACTGCTGTGTTGAGAAGGGAACGTTATACATTATTCACTCAAGAACAGGATGCTTGGTCTTGATTTACTGACAGAATGGTAAGTTTTAAACTGTGTGCCTTGGGAAACTGTATGAACTGATTTCTCTTGTGTGTGATGTGGGAGTCTACTGCAGTCCTGGCTAAGGTTCATGGGGAATCGCTCTTGGAATCGCTCCCTAGGTTATTTGTAGTGGGAGGCACGTAGAATGGAACCATTAATTGGTAAAATACGACTCTGGAGAGCTGCAGTATATTTCCCTTTGCTTCATACAGTGAAATATTATTATCCATAGTCGTATTATTATCATCCATGTTACTGATTTGTTTCAGCCAGCCAGAGACTTAATTCTCAGGCTCTTCCAGATCTTAATAAAAACTTGGATTTTTTGTAAGATGAAAAATAAATGCCAACATATAATGTGAACATTATAAATTTGTGTGGGTGTAATACTGTGAGCATGTTTAGTCACATTTATGTTGCTGAGATGAAGTGCATCTCACTGGTGAGCATCTGGTTTAGATATCCATGCTCTTCTGTGGTCACAGAATAGCACAAAAAATATGGACCAGGTCTTCATCTTAAGGAACAGTCATTGGTCCATTGGCTTCAGCTGAGCTGCAGAATGAACCTGATTTTGAATATGGAGTGAAATCAATGTACTCAATGAACTATTTAACTGAGCGTTCAGGCCCTGTGCATTCCTACTTAAGTCTTCCTGTATGTGTGTATCTATAGGGACTTACATACACGTATGTAATTCTATTGTTTAAGATATATACAGAGAGAAAGAAACTTGCTGTGTAGGAACATATTTATGTCCTGCATCTGTCAGATGTCACACCAAAGAGTATTCCATGAAAGTAGTCCATCTCAATTTTCTTTATAAATCTAACAGTATAGAGAGGAAACAGGCTTAAGTTCTTCAGGTAAAATGCATGTGGATTCTTAAATATATAGGATATATAGCGATTGGGAAGAAATCCAGATTCCTCCCAAAACCTACCTGAAAAATACAAATTTGCATGGTCAAAGATTTTATGTCAACCTTTTGTACATATAAGGTGTAAAATTCTTTAGCATTGATAAGTCTTTATATTCCACACAAATCATCCTTAATACACCACTGATAACATTAGTAGTCATGCTGCATTGTTTGCTGATAATTGCACTTCACACTGTCTGTTGGGCAGATTTGAACGATAGAAATGAATACTGAATTTGAGTTCACTGTTGGTGTTTGAAATGTTGCGCTGAAACTAGGAGTGGAAGGAATTGTAGAAGTTATATTCTCTAAAACATAAATGTTTGTAATTTTTCATCTCCTATTAATAATAATACTCTGGCAAAGGTTAAATCTTGTAAATATTTTACTTACTACAGTCAGGAGATTTATACATTGTTGAGTACGTCTCTGAAAGAGCTCTAAGTACTGTTGGCTGTTTGCTTGACACCATTTAGATTTCATCTGGAGATAATGGAAGTTTTCACATGCTGTTATCTTACTGACCAGAATACACTAAATTTCTTGACTGTTAAGTGTCAAAACCTTTTCTGTATTTATTCAAATATAACTTTCCTAAACATTTCTGCAATCAAATTCTCCAGCAAGGGGAAAAATACTCAGTGAAATCCCCTGACAATATGCCTACAGCTGCCTATCACTCATGTTGTGTCTTCATGGAGGAGAGGAGGAGTGAGTGTTTGGGCATAGCTCTTAAGAGATTTAAAAGGATACAAAATATTTTTTCCATTATAAGAAGCTGATCATTTTGCTATGCCAAATTCAGTACATTTAACACATAAAACCTACTATCTAGACTTCAAATTTCACTGAAAGATTTTGTTTATGGGCAGAGATGATAAAAAAATCTTATGAGTGCTTGAAGCTAGAAAACCAAGTAACATAATCTTATAAAGACTGTTTTGGTGTAAACAGAAATTTCAATCTGGCAAAAGTGTATTTGTTACTCCCCCTTCTCTTCTTTTGACACCAAATCTGATAAGGGATTTTATTTTAATTCCTGTTCAAATTTATTCTGCGTTTTCTAATGGATTTCTTTTCACCCCTAACACTCCTTTCTTGTGTCATATTTTATTGTGATTTACTGCTCTGAAAAAACAATCTTTTGGCATACTGTTGAAAGCTACTGAGGAAGCTGCATCTTAAATCAAGTCCAAAACAATTCTATCAATCAATCAGATCAACACTAAGATGGTTAGAATTATGGAGGAAAGTAAAATTTAGAGTCAGTCTAAAAGACAGTCAAATATCTGAGATATAACAAGGTTCTAAAGAGAGTGAGTATTAAAAATGTAAGTATGGTAAAGTATGTGCTCAAAAGAAGTGAATGGTCTTAATAGTTCTTTGCAGAGTAGTGCCATGGGAGGTAGAACCATCAATGAGATGAATTTATTTTCAGTGTAACAGCAAACTGTATCATCTCTGGGAAACACAGCACAGAGAAAACATATATTTGAGCATTTGTTTAGATCTGAAATGTACAGTGATTTTCTTTTGCTAAAATGAAGTCAATCTTCCTGCTTGCCAGATGATGAGTATTAAGTAGCCACTGAGACAAAACAAATAAACAAATTATTTCAGAACTCGTTAAACATGCCTGATATGCCAAATCAGTATTATTAATAAAATTCTTTAATTATTTTGTCACTGATCGCTGATTTCACCATAGCTTCTTTCACCATCTCTTTTAGCCTAAAGGACTGCATAGATGGCAGAATCACCTAAGATGTAAGGACTTCCCTGCTGATATATTCCAGTCTGCCTGCTCAGGGACTTGTTCAAGCCAAGTTGTTATGTCTGCACAATACCCTTCTTGAGGTAGTCTAGGCTTTTTCCCAAAGAAGGCTTTTACAGTCAATGTATTACTGCTTACACAATGGAAAGGTGATGTTATAAAGCCAGCCTCGCTCAGCACTGTAGGATTTAAGAAGAGACTGCATGTTTACTTTAAAGTTGAAATGTAATATAGCGATAAATGGATATGATCAAACTTCAAATGTTGTTCTGGAATACTTCCAGCATTATATATATCCATCTATGAGTAACACTTAGGTATAGTGTAAATCAATATGTTATTATGCAGAATTTCCATGCACTTCTACATAACATTTCTTTTATTCAGATCTCATTGCATACTTTGTAAGGTAGCAAAGAATTAACCTAAAAGGGTTTATCTTCCCCATACAGTGCACTGTCCAAGTCTCATTCTCCAGCAACTTTTGAGTAGCTCTGCTCCAAGATCTCTTAGGAAGAGAAAGTTTAACCATAGTCCAAATGAATCTCCAGGCCCACTTTCATGCCATGGCATTTGCCACCCTATTCTCCAATACATTTATATAACTGATGTTCTGCTTATCAAAATTTGACTCAGAGAAAGAGGTGGCCTGTGAAGACACTAGTGTGAAAACTGGCAGTGAAATTTGTCTGACACATATTGCTGGCACACCTCCTTGCCTCTAGCTGTTGAATATTGAAAGAAACCGTCTAAATTAAGATTGGAAGGCTTAGCCTATATTACATGTATGTGTAAGAAGTTACTGTATTTATCACAGGAAGGGCATGTGATAACAAACAAGAGAGAAAATGGTTGTTATGACCTCACATGGATAGGAGAGACAAGTGTATCCAACAACCTGTAGAGTGCACTGAGAGAACTCAAGATAAAATCTACCCTCCTCATTTATTTCTTGTTAGCCAAAAATAAATCTCTTCCACCTACAAACCAACACAGTCCCTTACTGAGATACGCAGGACGGAGCTTAACGAACTATCTCCAGAATGAGCAATCAACAGGGCTGAGTAGGCTAAACAGAGCATCAAACTGGTAAAGCTTTGATGCTGGCAGGGCTTAATCTTGTGGCATTGCCCTCTGTGCCATGGAGATGTATCAGCTCAGCTGGAGCTTGTTTGCATGGCTGTAACAGGATACACATCTCCCTGCCATGTTCATGTGCCAAGGCATGTTAAGGTATCTTGATGGTTGTAAGTTGAAATATCTATCAGTAGAAGAACAAGAAGACTACAATATAGGCCTCTTTAGTAGAGCAAATGTGTCTGTACTGGACAAGCAGTTTTTGAGGCAGTACGTTCTCAGGTTTCATTTCACTGTTGCCTCCCATGTTCTTTAACATAAGGACTTTTATCAAACTTACCCTGAAAGTTGCTTATTAACTAGAAAGTGAAAAGAAACTGGTTATGTTAGGCTGTATTAAGCTTACTATCCTTCACGAAGCCACTCTGTGAATATGTGAAGAAATGAACAGAGCTATTCCTCATATTTCAGCAGCTATAACTTCTATAACATATGCAGATTTAATAACATGAGATCAGAACCATGTCTAAAGGATTCTATGTTTAGACAAAGATTTTTCAAGGTCAGAATATGTTCTCTTGAAATGTTTAAGTCAAAGTGCTTAAAAAGGACATTGAAACCTCATGTGGACTCCAGCACTCAGTTTTAGTCAGCAATTTTGAAGGACTTCACTATAGGAGCTGGAGAGAAGGGCAAAAATCTTCTGCTTTGTAGGTGGTGATTAATGAGTTTTTGACATGGAATAATGGTAAGACTTTCTGTCACAATAGGGGACAGGAGGCAGAGATCTAGAAGATCCCTTTCAGTTAGACTTCCCACGAACAGTGGAAGAGAGGTCCCAGGTCGTGCCTGGGGTTAAACTCGCCGAAGAAGGCTGGGTGAGTTTAGACTAGAGAACCTTAAAAGCAAGGTGAGAGACAGTAAAGATTACTCTATTGCTGTATTCCCCTCTGTTCTGATGTGAAAGATACCTAAAGAATAACTGAGATAATGAAAAGATAAATGGTTATACAAGAATAGGTGGAACTACTCCTGTCAATAAGCTGAACTGATAAGCACTTTTAGCTGATATAACTGCACTTGCTAGCTTGGGGCAGAGAGAGGGACAAAACTGCAGTTTAAAAATAAAGGTCAGGTTTTATGTATTGAGATTTGAGACCATTTTTATCCATTGGACTTCACAAACAAGATTAAAAATATGATTATTTTCCCTCTTTGAAAAGGCAGAAGACCAAGGCTGAGATAGACAAATTATTTTCTTGAATATGTAACATAGTAGATACTTCTTTGGAAAGTTTAAGGCTAGAGCTCACTCTTCTGAGAGGCAAGATAGGACTCACCAGTAGACCAAGCTTAAAGCGGGGAAGTTTCTCTAGCACAGAGAAGCCTACAGCAGGCAGGAATTGAAGGATCTGATTTAGCAAGAGCACGAGCATTTGTATGACCGAAGTTACATGTGTATATATTAGAAAGATTGAAACTTTATTATATGTTACGTAAAATCTCAGAACTCTCTAAACAGACAAGGAATCACTGCTGTATTTTTCTTGAAAATGTGTCCATTTAGTGGCGTAGATTGTTTTGTGCAGGAGGATCAGGAGTGGATTGCTTTCAGCCTGACCAACCGGTCACTCAGTTTTTGTAAATAGGTTCAAATGTGCATCTTTCCAGAGGTGTCAAACAGTGGCTCAGTGATCAGTGACATTATTGCGTACTTATCCGTGTGCAGATTAATACTTCTACCATCCCATCTTCTGCTGTTAAATCAACTGACATTCACACCTGTTCAGTCCTATAGAACAGAGAAAAAAAATCCAGTTAGTGTAATTTTTGCATCGAATTCTTATACACCTCATTCATTTTCTTCTGTAATTAAGGTAAGAAGGGCAAGAAGTATACTTGAAACACATCCAAAGAAGAACTCATCTTCCTAAACAATGAAGCTTTCACAGGTTGCTCAATGGCAATTGTTAGCTTGAAAGATTTTGGTAGTCGTCTATACTTACCTGTCAGAAGGCCTGCCGGGCTGATTTGATCTGGGATGATTCACTGAGCAACTGGTGAGCTTTGCCATCTTGTCACATCCAGCATGTGCTTCCACTTCTGCTGTATCCACTGTTCTTCATGGCCTTACGGTCCCTTGGTCTTCTCTAGCATTCCTGGAACAGGCCTGAACCCATGGGCCTCAGTGTCCAAGATGTTGCTGCATCCTACTTGCTAACAGGTAGCAAGTCAGATTTAGTGGGGGAGGGGGAGGGAAGAAATATTTTAAACAGCCATGAAATGAGTTAAAAATAACAAGTGTCACACCCCTAGCCAAAAGGAGGAGGTAGGTGATGACAGCTCGGCACTGTGTCATCAGCATTGTTTGGATTGCTGTAGGCTGGGGTGAGAGGAGGTTTCCTAGTCACTCCCCAAGTTCCCTCAGTTTTACTGCAGACCAGGGAACTGCTTGGGTTTGCCTGGCAGTGATATTATCAGCTGCAGCAGGTGACATACGGGAGGCTGAGGTCGTGTCCCAACAGGCAAGCTCTGTGCAGCTCCCTTTCAAGAAAGGGAGGGAAACACCTTTCTTTAAAACTGAGAAACATTTGTGGTGGCTGGCATGTTAAAACTGCTGTGGTTGCACCTCCACATGCTTCTGTAAAAACTTTAAGGCAAAAAATGTGAACTTGGAACCACAGATACCCAGGCCTTCACCTGCCTGTATGCAGAAGCCAGTAGATTTGGAAGGAGCTGGAACTGATTTGACAAAACATTGCCTCCCCGCCCCTTGAGAAAAAGCTGAAAGATTTTAATTTCTGAATACATGTGGGAGAAGGGTCATAGAAACCTTGATCAAGGATTTTTCAAAAGCCTGAGTGAAGCCAAACAAACTTCAACTTGGCACGTCAAAAAACACATCGTGGTATTTGAAGGGCGATGCGTAATTTTTGAAAAGATTCTTGCCAAATGTATTAAAAAGAAAGGGATTTTTATGTAAATATGCCTCTTCACTTATCAAGACATTGCAGCATTTTGCTAGGGCATTAAGACAGGGAATAACATCTAAAACAATAATCTCTTATCAAGCTGAGTAAAATGTGAACCATACATAAATAAGTTCTTAAAATCTGTCGTGTGCTAAAATCATATATTTGATTTTAAAGAGCAGCTTTTTCTACTGAGATTTACATTTAATTTACCTTCTTATCTGAAAGCATAAGTGAAGTTTACATACATACACAGAGGGAAGGATGGAGAGAGAGAAACAATGCGTTGGAAGCAATGTACTACCAAGATCAAGTTGCCATAGTTTCACAGTCATTTCTGTCTCCTGTCCCTCTGTTTTATGTCTGTTGAGCTTCTCTCTTGGGAAACTCACAGTGGTCATATTATTCTGGAGTGTCAATTCTGATCTTCATTTCAGAAGTACTTTCCTGTACTTAATTTGGTATTTATACAGATTTCTTACATCTTAAATCTTTTAAGGAATTCTTGGTTTCTCCCAATTTATTTTTTTTCATCTTACAATACACACTGTGACCTCAGCCTAGAAATTTGAGATAAAATAAGAATACAGGAACGTAATACAATTGCTGCATTAGGAACATACAGTTCCCTTCCATAGGGAAAGTAGCAAGTAGCACTAAAAAACTCATGATATAAAAAAAAAAAAGCATGAATGTGAAAACCAATCTTTCTTCAGCAGAACTAATATCTTTGAATACCTCTTTACAAGGCTTGATTTATGGCAATGCTATAGTGATTTAAAAAGGGAACCTTTTTTTATCCTTGTCCACATCAACAATTTTGTGTGTTTTCATTTTTTTACTCTGCCCTTGCTGAGCAGAACTAAATCATTTGCAAAAGATTGTAGGCTTGGCATAGTTTAACAAGGATCAAAGGCACCACTAAGGAGTTTCTCTGGTCAAATAAAATCAAAAATTAAGTATTTGAGGCTACCTAGTACAATTACTCTGAAATGAATTAAAAGTAAATGTTAAATGAACCTGCCTGACATTTGTTCTCCTCCAGTCAGTCGGGCATTTTATTTGTTGCATTGCCAGAACAGAAAAGGAACCAAATTTCAAGTCTGTGAAAGTGAATTCTTAATAAAGAAAAACAGTTCAGTCACTTTGACATGGAGTTAAAAGAATATTTTTCCTATCAGTGCTCAGTGAGTTACAGCAAGTCCAGCTGATAAAATGGAAACACTGTTCCATTTTGTTTAGAGCAGGTTTTACAAATATCAACAACCTCTTTAATCCCTCTTGCATACATTTTCCTCAAGGCTGTAAAGTTATAGATTTATGAGTCTGGACTGTCATCTGAAATGGAGGACAGTTCTCTGCAAAGACAGTATTCCACAGTTAGACTAAAAAGTTCCACTTCTTATTTGAGGGTAATTTGCTAATTTGACAAAAGTACCGGTTTCATATTCTCTATGGAAAAGTGGAGGCTTCGGTTTTAGATGGCATCCACTTGTGTGTCCCAATTTTAAGCATGAGGATGATATTGCAGCATTGAATATTAGGCACATATGAAAGTGTTTGCAGTAGTGGGTTCCAAGTTAAAATGTTATTTTAGGAAAGGGAATTTGGTATATTCTTTTCCCAGAATAAAATAATTTCTTAAAATAATACAATAATTTTAATATACAATTTTAGATGAGATAGTATTTTGTTTGTAATTGTATTTTCCTGAGTCCTATTCTATTGGAATGTCTTCCATTTGGGAGGTCGCAGTAGACTTTTCTGTTATTACTCATTAGTTTCAAGGCTGAGGCTGAGGATATCCCATGACCCTCAAGTTTAACACTTTGTCTGATTAGGCTTTAAATGGCTGCGATTTTCCTAAAGGCTCATATGTGTGTAGCACTGCTTTAAAAGTATAAACCAGAAGGAAGTCCCATATGGGACAGTAGCTAAGCTAGTGGAGCTAAACCCGCTACTCTCTGAGAAAAGGAAATGAACCTTGCTTCATTTCAGCTGAAGCCTGTTCTTCTTTGGGAGAAGTTGTCTGGCGCCGCAGAACAGATTAGTAAGCCGAGACCTGAAGACTATTAAGTTTATTTTAAGAATGTGTTGCCAGATATCTAATAAATTTACTTACTGCTGCAGGCCATGCATGCATTAAGACTTACTAATCCAGGTGGTGGTTTTTTCCTTCAGAGGGAGGTGCAGGGTGTGGATCGTTAGAAAAAAAGGTATTCTGCTTTAGGTAATGTGGGCATTGTTTCATGATAGACATGACAGCTTGAGTGGTATGTTTGGGTTTTCTCTGTTACTCCTCACAAAGACATTTAAATTATTTTTCTGTTGCAAAGTTAGTTTATGACTACTCAACGTGCTAATTTAACAACAACACAGAAATAACGTCGTAATAACTGAATATTTCATATAAACCAAATAGATTTTTTCATTGTTATTTTAAGTATTATTTCAAAGATTACTTTTACAGTGTTTGAATTTAAAAGTTTTCCTTATTGCAGTTCAGAACTAGTCATATCATCCAGTTTTCTCAGGTCTCTCCTTTGTGCATGCATGAAAAACATGTCACTGGACTTTAGTTAGCCATCTAGACTGGTGGGTTGAGCACTCTCCAATTATATTCAAGGGAGTAAGTGAATTCTTTCCAGTGGGTAGTGCAGCTGTTCATATCAGATGTACCTGCAGTTCCTGAAGATGCAGTTCTTTCCATTCATTTTGCCTAGACAGCTAGCTGAAATTAAACCTATGTCTTTTACATTATAAAATTGGATTATATGAATCCTACCCTTAAGTGGCAGGTCTCTTGTCTTCACCTTTGTGGAACAGCAGCCAGTTGATTGTGTTCCTGTGCACTGGGACCTGAGAAAATCTGTGATGGTTATTCACCAGAGCTATTGAATTTGGCTGCTTTGAATTTTTTTCTGCTGTGAATTGCTGCTAATACAGCAGTCTAAAGGTAACCCTACCTGCTGGTACCTTCCCTTTTGCAAGACTAGTGGGATATTATTGTCATCAGCTGTCAACTTTCCCCTTTCAAATGCTTCCTCTCTTTAGTTTCTGTCACCTTGGTTTTGGTTTTGTCCTGTTTCTCTTGAATCCCTTTATGTGAGTTAGTTCTCCAGAAGAGATGGTAAGGTACCAAAAATTTTACTCTCTTCCTTGTCTTTTAGTACTTTCAAATAAAGGTTATCAGCAGTGGTTGCTACCTGCTGATTAAAGTATTTCCCTGATAAGTGCCTCACAAATAAGGTAATATCAACTAAGAGACAAGTGGATCCGGTCCACACGGTGCTCCTGCATCTGTTTTGATGATTCAAACTTGGGTTTTCTTTATCTGCTTTGCTCTTTCCTTTGAAAGCTCACAGCCTTTTTGGTGCAGCCAATAGATTGAAGGTATCCTGGCTCTTGGTGAACTAATTTGTACTGAGCTGATTTAAACTGGAATTAGTTTAAAGCTATGAAATGCAGTAGCTGAAGAGCCAGTGCATGTTTGCTTCCACAGTTTCTGTAAATTAAAATCTGGTTAATTTCTTAATCAGAATCTGGTTAATCTCCTGTGGAAGAACTGGGCATAGCCTTGAATTGGGAATTCCTGAAATTAACCCACCATGAATCTACAGACTGTGCTTGAAGACATCCTTAGTTACGCTTAGTTGAATTTTACTAGGATCAAAATTTAATATGCCCTAGCTACCCTTTACATTCATGTCTCTTCTCTCACTTCCCCTTTTCTCCTTGTAACAAAGCAACTATACAGTATTCTTCAGATATTTTTTCTGCTATGTGACTTCAAGCATTTGCTTAGTCTAAGCCTTGGCAAATGTGGCCATTGCAACTTGCTTCTTGGGGGTAGACATAAAACAGAAGCAAAAAAGAGTTACAGAAACTACTGAAAGACGGAAACTGTCTGCAGTTCACTGGATACCAGCAATTACACTCCAGGCAAGCCAAGCCATAATGCTGGGAAGTGTGTGTTTTCTCATGGGAAGTCAGAGAAAGCATTGTTTTAGTTCCTAACCACTAGGGGCTAGTTTAGGGGATTGGTTTTGGTTGTTCTGCAAATATATTGAGTTACAGTGGCAAAGAGAGTGCAGAAGGGTGCAGAGTTCAGCAAGTTATTTTAGTGATTGGAGTCATTATAGTACTTTTGAAAAAGACTTATAAAGGTGAAGCCTTTTAATGGGATTCTAATTGGATAAAATTATTAGGTTACCTTATTCATTGTTCAAGTAAATTCAAAACATTCTAATGGCATATTTCATGTGCTGGGTTTACTTATGCATTTCACTTTTGCAAATAGTTTTGAAATTAAGGCAGTTTAACAGGCTATGTGTTTTCTGATTGTCGTAGCAGAAGGAATAGCTATGATTCTATGACCATATGCGTTGGAAGGGACCTTTATAAGTCTAGTCCAATGAGGTGCTGCCCCAATGCATTGAACAGAGAACATCTATTATCTGTTTTACAGGGGTTATTTGTTTAATAGTTTGGCAGACAAAAGATTAACACAAGACCTTTGCTTTTTTAACCTGGAGCTAGAATTTACTGGGACTGTGATGGCACAATATGGCAAATCAGAGTTGTTGAAACTGTGTCTTGAGCTGAACATACAATTTCTTCTCTATAATTATTCTGACTAGCAGAATCACCTAAGATTGTATGTTCCTGCTCTAGTCAGGCAAAAACCTCCATGTTTATTCAAACCACGAATAATGAGTCGCAAATAGCATGGGGATCAAAAAACTTGGGAGGTGCTAAGGTTGTCAGGGAGCTTTATGGCTAAACAGGAATCATGATGTTGGGGACTAAGATTACCGCATTTCACTTCATATTTTACTTATAATAAATTTTTTGAGATAACTTTATCCTGGTATATTTTAACTAAGTTGGCTTGGCACAGCAGGAGGCTGATCAGAGGATGAAAAAATGGAGCAGATGTCTAAAAATGGATGATTCCCTTTTCTTTCCTCTCTCTGTGTCTTTGGCTTCTCTGCAAGTTAAACTCAAATTCAGGAGGGGGTACATAATTTCTTAAGATGTCTTGCTATGGTTTTAATTATGTTGTGCAATGATTCCTGAACTGTAGGTGGACTGTTAATATTTCACAGTTGCTCATGTTCTCCTTATTAACATACTTTTGCAGTACGTTTAGGAAGTGAAATAAGAAGAGAAAGGAGAAAAGACCAATAGCAAAAATTAAAAAAAACCCTCTTCTTTCTTCGTGCTTTGTTTACCATTTGGTTTTTTCCTCTTTCTTGTGTTTGACGTATGTTCTTTACCCTGGAAGAACTTATAGGTTGGGGTTTTTTCCACATTAAGCAACCTCACCTGGTGACTAAAAAGAGCAAATATGTTCCACCATAAAGATTTACAAATACCAGACAGCCATGTTTCTTTGTACAGACTATCTCGTGGACACAGTAAGTCTCTGTGCCTATGGTTATACTATTTAGTTGATTTTTCTCTGACTGATTATGCCATGGATACCATGTAGGGAAGCCAAGAGTTGTATCAAGATGCATCAATTTCTATTGTGTCAATAAGTGAACACTGTGATATACTTGTTTGCTTTTGTTTATGAATTATGGTTCTGGAGTAGCCCCTAGGGACAGCAAAGCTACAATCAGACATTCTTTATGGAATGCCCTTCAAGTCAATGGTGCTTAAGAGACATGATTTAATGGTAGAGTCATATTTTATACTCTCTTCACATAGCCCAGTGATCTGTGGAGAGAGCTGGAACTGATTCTTTCTTTCTCTGAGCTCTTTGCATCATCATAGAAAGTTCTGACTATCTAATCTGTATTTCTCATGGAGGTTTTATGTCTTTTTAAAGATATCTGAGCAGCATGATTAGAAAGATAAATG
This sequence comes from Buceros rhinoceros silvestris, assembly GCF_000710305.1. NCBI lineage: Eukaryota > Metazoa > Chordata > Aves > Bucerotiformes > Bucerotidae > Buceros > Buceros rhinoceros. Next base: position 13,118 of record NW_010430779.1, read on the forward strand.
CTTAAATGGGATTATTCATTTTAGTCTTTTTCTCTTTAACCACTTTACTGACTAAGTCCTCTTCTCCCTCCTCTTTTATGCATATTGAGTGACTGACACTGGAGTTTCCAGTTGATTGGATCTTTATAGAAATTTCTGGTTTTATGAGCTATGCAAAAATAATATATCACTGTTTTCTGACAGATGACCAATTTGCTGATAGGACTCCTATAAAGACCAATTATAGATAACATCTATCTTTGTCTTTCCATATTCAAGCAAATCTTTTTTGGAAGGTATGGTCCTCAGCAGTCTGTCAGTCATGACGCCACAGTCATGAAGTCAGTTTGTGATGCACCTTTCTCTAGATCCTCAGCATTAGCTCCTTACAAAGTTTTTCACCATGCCTCACAACTCTTGTCATCTCATTACTTGTGAATATCACACTGGGCCATGTTCTGTCTAGCATCTTCTGATTTAGTGCTGCTGCACTCTGATCTCTGGCAAAAATTAAAAACCAGGTTGTCATACATCACTATAGCAACATCTTGCCCACCACATCTCACTGAGATGTAAGCAAAGTTATTTTGGATTTACCTTGTTGTAACATGGCCCTCCTTCCTTTTGTTTAGTTTTAAAAGCACTCTGGTAATGGCTTCCCTCTCCAAACCTCTGATGCACTTGTATTGCAAGCACTTGTCTAGGAAAGGAACAAAAACAAAACTGTCATTGAGGTATAGTACCTTAATTATTTGCCTAGCAGCTAAATGTTTGACTCTGCCCAAGGGAAGTGCTGGTGAGCAATGCAAAATTCATTTGCCTATAGAAATATTATTGTAGGGCAGATAATTAATTTAATAGAGAACTAAATTAAGTTGGCATGTGCAATTTTATTTCTGATACTTTATAATTTCTGAAAGCTATGCTCTTAGTATTCTTTACAGACCTTATGTTTGTGTGGTGCTTGGCTCTAGTATGTTGTAGAAAAGGCCCAGTTTCATCTAGTTCAGGCACAGTGGAATTCATCTTACCCAGCATTATATGACTATAATAAAAATGTCTGCAGTGTAACTAACTGGTCACGACAGGCCTCTTTAACAGCTGCTGAGGAAAAATGCACATATTTCTGCATATTTTGAGACACAGCTAATCTCATTCAAAAAAAAGATACCTAAAATAGGTCATAGCCTTACAAAATGCCTCTTTCTCAGTTTTGGCTATAAAGACAGTTTAGGATTTCTATCCTCCCCAAAAATACCTGGAATTAGATAAGACATCTGTAGTAGTAGTAATAATAATAATAACAATAGTAATAGTTACAACCACAACATTGGTTTAATTATTTGGGGACATTGGCCCATGAAATGGCTTATATAATTTAGAAAACATTTCTCTGAACAAGCACTTGAAAAAGCACAAAGTGAAGAAAGCAAGATCTAAAATACCTAGATTTTTCTCTTAAAATTCTAAATCTGATGGTTTTCATACTGCATTCTAAAAGGTGAACGATATATATTTCAGAAGCAGAAGTAAACCTGTAGAATCTGGAATCCCTCTGGGAATAATACTTTTTTGTTAATTTTGTTTTGTTTTTACTTTAAGAAAAAACAGAAAAAACTGCTGAAAGTGAGAAATGAGTGGAATTAAGACAATATTAAATCTTTCATATTCTTGTTTTTGTGCTTTTTGCTTCCTAAATTTATCCTCTCATTAGGTTTCTAACTCAGTACACTTCAACATTTTCCATAGCATCAATGACAGGAACGAACTGGTTTGGGAGTTGGCTACTGAAATGTATCTATATGACTATTCCTTTTCAGCAACTGGGACTTTTTCTCCTGTACAGTAATTTTGATATATTCAGTATAGCATCAGTTCTTTGGACAGTAGAACAAATGATGCTGGATTTCCTATTGCTTTCGACCCCCTGGCTGGAATTTCTCTGTCTACATAGATACAAACTCTGCCAGAAGCTTTTCCTTTAGCCGGAGGTTTCCTATGTCTGACATTCTCATTTCTAGGTAGTTTATGCAGCAGTACTTTTTCTTAATAATGATATTAATATGTTCTCTCTCCTCTAATTGGCAGTAAATTTCATTCCTTTTATATCTTACAAACTTTTATCGTTCTGTCAAATGATGTTTAAATCGAGCAGTATGTTCAAAGGTGGCACACAAATGGCTTTTCCCACTAGGTTAAAGAACCAGACATATTCTGTGGCATTTGTTCCAAGGAACTAATGGGAAGTCATAACGTATGGCTAATGTAATGAAAGTGCTGCTATACCTAACACTATAGGTGTTTTTCTTGTGGTGCTCATTACAGTTTTTGGTATGTGTGTTTGTAGCCTTCTGCTTTGTCAATAACAATAGAGATCATAAGAGCAGAAAGAAGCAGGGCAGGAAGGGCAATGTGATACTCCAGTAACCATTTCCCTCCTTTTATTTACGTTGTACCATTGTAGCAAAGTACCATTGCCTTGATGCAGGATTACACAAGTATGGTGGTTGTTTTTTTCTAGTAGACAGGTCAATTTAAAAAATGTAGAGGCCTATCTTTGAAGCAGAGTGAAAGCGTAAGGAAGGGATGTCCTATTTTTCAAGGAATAGAATCGAAGAAACTGGAAGGGGAAAACCAACCTCCATTTGGCTCTTCCTGCAGTAGTTAAGTCATGAGCGAACTGAAATACTTAGATAATTGTGCTGCTGCTCAGAGGAATTACTTTATTCGCTAGCTTGTGTACAGAAGTGTTAATTTCTAAAGGGAATTCCTTGCACTTTTCAGACAGTCATTACCTGAGCAAACCTTGTTCTGTAGCAGCACCTTGTGGGAAGGAAATCAGACTACAGCCTCTCACACAAGCCAACTTTCCCAGAAGACAGTTGCTGAGTGAGCATTTGCCTTCAGTGAGCTGAACAGTTTATTTTATTCTTACTATGGAAATTAGAGGATCCTTCTGAGTGACAACAAACACATCCAATAGGATGATGTACAAAACTTGGTTTGTCATGCCCTTTTATCTGTGGGATCCAGGATCCATACACTGACAAGAAATGCCTTTCTACTGTGGAAAATCAGTGAACAGATGGAGATAAACTGTACATGAGAAAGTAACGCTATGCTGTATTTTATAAGAAATGTGGCAATCTAATTTGAGATATTCAATCTATTGAACAAATACTTGGTTTATAGTCAGTGAAATGGGTACTCTTTTCAGCTATTACCTTTCCAACTGAAAAAAAGTAGCATTTTTAACTGGACCTTAGAGTGCCATCTGTTTGCGTTTGTTGTTTCCAGATTGCTTTTTTAGACAAACCTGCCATTTCGATAAATATTTCCGGTTGTTTTGCAGTTGTACAAATCCCATCAATGGTAGACACAACAGCTTCATTTCTGCTGCATGTGAGAGATTAGGCTTAGACATGCTCAGATTTTAGACTGGTGCTTACTGTTTTGCAGCTGGAGTTAAATTACTTCCACATCATCCCCTTCAAAATTTTGAGGGATGATTCCTCGATTCCTGCATTGCTTTGCCTTCTAAAAGGGAGCCTACTTCTGTTGATAAATATGTGGCCAATTTTGTTTGAGAAGGACTGTGAAGGTTCTGATTACTATAAGAAGAAATAGAGTCTTCAACTTAAGGACAATGCTATCACAGCTGCCAGCCAGAGAAGCTGACTTGGCCCATGTTAACCATTCGGTTTGTACGGCTTGCTGCCCTGTGCTTTCAGTTTCCAGTGTTCAAGTGCACTGAATCTGTCCATGTTCAGTGAGACTGCAGTAAAGCTGTTGTGCTACTGCTGCAATAGAGACCTTGGAAATGATCCCTGGAGTCTGCTGTCTTCACCAGGAGCATGTTGCTACTGTTGCACCTGTAAAAAGAACTGTGAGGACATCTTTTGGTCTATTGGAAACTGACTTTCAAAACACATCTCAGCATCTTACTCAGTTGGGTGCATTTATCATATCATGAAGATAGGGTATTGCAAAATAGAATTCCGGTGAGCATTTGTATTTCTCTAAATCTCAGGTGACGCAGGCAATCATACCAACAGTTACAAACACGTAAGCTTAGGAGAGCATCAGCATCGTTATAAACTGTGGAGTGTGTCAGGGATACTTAATCTTGATAAAACCATTTCCTAGGAAGACGCTAAAGCTTTTCCTAAAATCATACAGTGCTAATACATAAATTCTAAACCAATAAGAGCAGAAAAGTTTAGATTTAGTGAACAAAATATTGAGGTTTAGAAGGAGGCTGTATGTGTAAATACGGCCTAAAAGATGGTAGATAATCACCTCCAGTCTCTCGGGATACTAAGGGTCTTCCAGAGCTTCTGACAGTCTGATCATATCAAGGAAGTTCTGCCAAATTTACCGTGGTTGAATTCTTTACCTGTTATGTCTTCATTTTAAATCTTTAAAACCTTTGGATTGTAATGTCTAGCTAAGATATACGTGTTACCCAGGGTGCAAGTTACATTAACCTCAAACGACAAAGTAGTACTTAAAGGAAAGAAAAAATGAATAAATAGTTCTTTACCACTTTGTTTTGCAGGAGGCAATAAGCTGAAGAATCAATATTTTCGCCTAAACTGGGCATGGATCTCCTTAGAAAAGGAATATTATTTAGTAAACGAAGACTCCAAATATCTTGATGTTGTTCTAAAACGGAGAGGTTACCTGGGAGAAACCTCTTTTATAAGTAAGTTAAATTTTAACCTTATCAATTGTTTATATAAATTATGGGCAAGCCACTGGAAAAAATGTGTCAATACAGCTATATCCTTTTATTGGTGTTTTGTACTAAGCAAGCTAGATATAAAGGAATATGTTTATTTATTTATTAAACCAAATATCTTTTGTTATGCTAAGTGTATGATTTCTCTAGTTACATTATGGAAAATTCCCTTTTTTTTTTCTTTTTTGGTCTTCTGCAATTAGTTTTAACAATCCAATACCCAGCTTTTCTTTCCTTGATTTGATTGTATTTGTTTCACAGAATACAGTTCCTGTCCAGATTTTATTTTTCCTGTAGTGAGAAAATACAGCTGTAGCAATTGGAAAGACAACAATAAACATAGATCATTTTCCAGGAAGGCTATTGTGAGCTGGTCTGATTAGCAGCTACAAGCATTAGGCTCGTTTTCTTCAGTCAATGTTAGCAGACAACTGAGGCTGATACAGGAGGTGTTGAAAGCTGTTTGCAGTGTCTGGGGAGTGAAAAGGTGAAAAAAGATTGTGTTATCACATTCTGCAACCTCACACCAGCTTCTGGATCTACTCCCGTCCTCTTCCTAGTGATGCATTTGGACCAGTGAGCATTGTCTTTGTAGTTTCACATTGAAACCTATGGTGAGCTTACCCTGCTTAGGAAAGGCACTTAATTTAAAGCTGGTTTTGCAGAGGTATGTAAGTATTCACCAGGCATGGAACACAAGCTTGTGCTTAGAAATAACATTTCTGTTTAAGTCTCTTCCTGAGTAAGAATCTGTGTTTCAGGTGTCAAGATGTAGTTAGGGCACCTATTTTGGCATGAGATTTAACGGATATTGGCATTAACTAACTGGATCTAACTTAAAAGGCTTTGTTTTGAACACTGAACTAACTTTCATAATGTATTTCTTTTAAAGAAAGTAAAAGAATAAAAGAGATTAATGAAATACAAAGGATGCTTTTTAATTAATTACCGGTACTGATTAACAGATACCGATTTGACTTCTGATTCTTCAAAATTTTATACCTATGTATTCAAGCCCAGTTTCTGAATTAAGCTGATTCAAAAACCAGCAAAAGAAGTTTGAATAACTTGCCTCTGACTACCTCGATCCTGCAAAATGAAGTTACAGAGTTGGAAAAATGCTTACTGGTCTTTCTGGTCCATGTGCAGTGCCAAAGGGCCTGAAGGGTTATAGATTATGTAAAATACTGACTATGACTTAGGAGGAGGCACAAGCAGGCAGCAAGAAAGGCAAGGTGTATAGAGAAAGGTGATATGTTTTAATACATTAAGCAATCCCATTGGAAGAAACAGGCAGAGAGGGGAGAAATTTTGATTTCTCTGACAACCTGAGAAAGACCTTTAAGATCGGAGTGATACTGTGGGATTCAGAGGCCAAATGCATGAATTGGAGATACTTCTGAAGGACTGTCTAATTTCCATGAGGGTCTGTCAGACAGCCTTAAACTGAGAGGGAAACAACAATGAAAAGCAGTTTTAGAGAAGCCTAGGTCTGAGGCTTTAAGGTCTGTGCTTTCTCGGTGCGATGAGCTATATTGGATTTAATCACATGGCTCTACAATTTCAGCACGACTTGAGATTAATGATTGTCATTATGCAAACACTGAAATAAGGAGATAATATTTTTTAAAATGCTTATTGTAGTGGAAATTACCACAATGGTTCAGGTTTTGCATCTTCTTACATCTTTATTCCATGTGTTTTACTCTTTTCTGTCTTTGTGTTTTCCTTAGCTTTCCCTTTGAAAGCTGAACTTTCCAGGTGTGTTTTTATTTTTCCTAAGAGAAATAAATATTTTTGAGGTTTTCAGGCAGCTTGTTATTTAAATGTTCTGCAACAGAAGAGAACCCAGAGGGGGAAAAAAATCTGTTGGCCTTTAGGGGCATCTGTTACAGAGAAAAGGAAACTTGACCATAACCTCAGAGAATGTAGAATTTTACTAGTAGTTAGTTTTGCTTTGGCTAATTTTTTCCAAGCTGCCTTTTGCCCTGTTAATTTGATGTGCTTTCACCTTTACGTGTGATACAAATCTAAAACTGATCAAGAGTAACAGTTGGTTTGAACACTCTCAGGTTGTGAAAATTATATTTTTCTAAAACTTTTTAAAAGATAACATAATGAGGGCAAATTTCTGACTTTAACAGGTATTAGCACCAAAGATGGTACTGCTAGAAAAGATAAAGACTTCAGAGGAAAAGCCCAAAAGCAAGTGCAGTTTAATCCTGGACAAACCTTAGCTACATGGAGAGTACGGATTTTGAGTGATGGTGAACATGAACAATCTGAGACCTTTCAAATTGTCCTGTCCGAGCCTGTCATGGCAATTCTGGAATTTCCTGATGTATCCACAGTGGAAATTATTGACCCAGGAGATGGTAAGAACCTTTCCAGAACTGTATTGCCAGTATGTGCGTATACCAAAAGATAAACTGGAGGGCAAATGATATGAGTGACAGTGGATAGTAAAACTTACTTTTCCTCAGACTTGGGCATTGGGTAGGCGTTTGTCCTCTATCACTTTAAGTGATTCATGAATATGTAAATATGATGGCATGCTCAATGACATACCTACTTTTTTTCCTATATTTTTTCTAATTTGGGGGGTTTTGTTTAGTTTCATTTTCATTTTAGGTGTAGTAGGTTTTCAGTTCAATGTGTTTGCAGACAGAGTGATTCTGCACAGCTGGCTGGAGAATGACTTGATTTACTCTGCGGTGGTAATTCATGTGGGCAAGGATGGTACAGGAAAGTCTGCTTGGTCCCAACAACTTTGGGTCTTGAAGCAGACTGGTTGCATCAGTTAGGCCTTAATATCAAGCTGAGAAGCTCAGTGAGGGTAAGATTCACTAGACCGAATACAGCACAAGCTATTTCAAAAACAAACAAAAAAAATTTTATTGTTAAGTGTAAATGAAGACAGAAGCTGATTTAAAAAAAAAAAGGTAGAATGTGCTCTGGTTGCTTTGCTTTTCAGCTGCATTCAGACACTTAAACTCACGGGCCATGAATACACAAAACTTTCTTTAAGGAATCTTTCAAGTACTGGATGACTGTAACAGCTTGTTTTATACAGTCTTCCCAAATTAACATTTGAAGAGGACTGGGCATGAAAACTGTCAGAGACTTCTTAGTTCCTAGTTACAAATGCAAATTAAACCAGAGATTATGTGACATTGATATTTAGTCACTGAGAAAAATAGTGCTTCGCTTGCAAAGCAGTATGTATGAGACGCAGGAATTACTTGAAAATATGTGAAATCTCTCTGTCTTTTCTATGATCAGTGAGACAGAGCAACTCAAGAAGATTGTCTGAGCCTTCTTAATGCTGATAGTTTTTTCTATTTCTTATATTAAGATAAAATTTTTACAGTCCCAGAAAATTTGTCATAATTACATGTAAAATGAGGCTGTGTAGGAGAAAATCAAATGCACGACTGCAAATCAAGGAACTTTGAGGGGAAGGACTGGGTCTCCTAATAATCTTTAAAAGCACAGGGCATAACAAGTTAAAATGATAACTGAGTAGAATCCATCAAAAGTTTTTTTCTGCTTCCAGTGAAAAGTATTTTAAAATTCACTGAATTGTATGGTATAGTCTTAGCAACAAAATAGTGAGCGTGTTTGAAAAGGCGTACCAGCCCCTTGATGTATGGAACATTAGGTAATGCTTTATTCCAAAAAGAGAGTGCCTAAAGATGCATTTTCTTACTCTGGCTGAGATGGCATAGAACATTCTACTCTGAGCTTTTACGTTGTTCATAAGGTCTGTTACAATTTTATAGTGTCATTTTACCCCTAGGTGGATAATCATGAGAGAGGAAATAGAACAAATCAGATTCCTACATTTTTTGAAGGATAGTTTTTCATTTTGCCAACTTAATCCTAAAGGGAGAAATAAAAGGAACAAATGGGTATTTTTAGTGTTTACCTTTTGTTTTACTTTTTAAAAAAAGGTAGGGATTTGGTAGTTTTCGCATTAAATTTTTGACTTGCTGGAGTAGTGAAAATGTCTAGATCTTATCAAACCTGAATTACAGCATTTTTAACGCAGGCTTTTTACCTTAAGTCATGCTTTCCAGTTGGCAAATTAAAATCTAGAACATGTTTTCAAAGAAGTCACATGACAATTTTCAGAACAGAACATTGTTTGCCAAAGTCCTCTGGAATAATTAAAAGATTTGCTTTGTGCAGTCAGCTGATAACACTTGATTTAATATTATACAGAATTATATTCCATTTGGGTTGTAGTCATATTAATGAAACTGGAAAGGTGTTTTATAATTATATGCATAATCACCTTTGTTCTTGAGTTTTTGTGAGGACAAGAACAAAATCGATCCTGAATCCCAGTAGTGGCATAAAACTCAGCAATCTGTTTGTGTGAGTATAAAATAATGAAGAAGCTTAAAATTCATTTGAGTGGGTTTTTTCCCTGAAAAACAGATCTGACCTTCTTTGGTCTGATATATTTTAGGGTGAGATGGCTCTCCAGACTTTGCTGACTGTGTTGGGTAGGTCTCCTTAGAATAAAATAGGAGTGTAAACAAGTAGCCAAATCAGAGTAATATAGCAAGAGCTCAGTCTTGCACCCTCAATGTCAAATTATTTTCATGGTTATCTTGATGCAGTAAGTTAAAGAACGGCCTTGCAGAACTACTGCCTGCCTATGAGCTATGCTATGCTACTTCTGTGATTAACAATTAATAATGAAATACAATGGAAATAATAAAAATATAGACAAATTCTCCAAACGCTATCTTGCACCTTTAAGCCTGGATAAGTAAATTAGTCAGGGCTTCTGAATTCAGACCTGATGATCTGATTTTCTTTTATATTTCTGAAAGACTCTACTTCTATCACCCTCCAATCTTTTCTTAAAATTTAACACTAATGCTGATAAATGAGATTTATTTGTTACACTTTAGAATACGCTAAAATGCTTCTAGCTACTTTACAGGTGATTTTATGAGGCCGTAAGTCTATATAAACAAATATATCCTTCCTTTGCAGAATCAACTGTCTTTATTCCTCAGTCTACCTATACTATTGAAGAAGATGTTGGTGAATTATTTGTTCCAGTCAGAAGAAGTGGAGATGTGAGCCAGGAACTGATGGTTATCTGCTACACACAACAAGGTAACAGAATCTACTATACAAAAAAAGGCAAAGATGGAAAAGAAACAGAAAAGCATAATGAATTCTTCCATCTATTGCATAATAAAATTGTTTATAACTCTGTTAATTACTTTTTCAACTAAATATCTTCAGTCTGAACTGGAAATTTATTCAACTTTGCAACTGAATGTTACCGAATACAGCTGAAAAATTATCATATTCCAAATTTCTGCTATTTGTTAGGAGGTGAAGATCTGTTTTTTTATCTTGCTGCAAGATTTTTATATGCAGCCCCATATATCTGGAAATTATGAGAACTGAAAGCACTGCAGTGATTGCCTAGGACAGCCTTTAGTTGTTTTTCTCCTGAAAAAATTAGTATAAAATAGTTTTGCTTAATTGCCATGCTTCTCCTTTTTCTGTTTTTCAGTCTCCTATTAATTATATCCACACAGAGCATAGGGTCTCTACACCTGTGCTTTTATTATTATTATTTTTCATCTGGAGAGATGAAGCAACATTTTTGGTGAATGATCTGGAAACAAAATAATTTGTTTTTACCAAATGCTCTCTATTAAAGTTAACTTCTGGTCCACTGGTATATTCAATGGGTAAAATATACTAAGGGAGTTAACTGATAATCCTCACAGGATCTCCTTTGTCAGTCTGTGTCTTGTGATGATAGACTACAATATTCCTTCTGATTGAAAACCTGAAAATGAATTTGTGGAGCCATATACTTGCACTGCATCATATACAGAGTATTTTGTCCAGGGACTCAGAAATGTAACCTGGTTTCAGCCCATCTATAACCTTAAAGTAAATAGAAATTAAAAGATAATGAAAATAAAATTCAGCCTCTGTGAGGGGATCATTATAACGAGGGTACATGTAGTGACTGTTTTCCTTTTATGCCACAGGAACAGCATCTGGAACTGTCCCAACCTCTGTACTTTCTTACTCTGACTACATATCCAGGCCTGAGGATCACAACAGCATTCTACGTTTTGACAAAGACGAACGAGAAAAAATGTGTCGGATTGTCATCATAGACGATTCCTTGTATGAAGAGGCTGAGACCTTTGATGTTTTACTGAGCATGCCAATGGGTGGAAGAATTGGTGCAGAATTCCCAAGCACTCGAATTACCATTGTACCTGACAAGGATGATGGTAAGACTTCAGGAACTAAAGTGAAATTCCCAGTTCAGTACAGAAACTACAAATAATGTCGTACTCAAATCGGCATGTAGAATTGGATATGTGCACTTCTTGGTGGTTAAAGCACATGCTGCCATCTTGAGGTTAGAAAATACTGTTAGAAAGCTATATGGGTTTTTCAAGGTATTTCATATTGATATTTTATGGTTTGAGAAAATCACATGAGCAGTAACTGGGAGAGAGGAGATGCATTCTAACACAGTAACAAGTGTAATCCAAAATGCCACCCTGCAGGCATACCCTTGTATGTGTGATTCTGAGACTGTGTCCTCAAGGCCTTCGGGCCCATTGCATTATGCTCCAAAGGGTCATATTAGAGGCCCTGATAGACCAGAAGCCATCTAACGGCTGCTAAGAGGCAAGATATTTTCCTTCTGATTTGATGCTTCATTTAAATTTCTGCCTAGAAGTGTCCATTTATGTCCTTTTAATGAAACAATTCAAATAATCGAAAGACAGTAATGTTGCTTTAGGAATCACCTCAGCAAGGAAGTGCTGACAGGATTATGTCCTTTGTTCAAGTGGTCAGTAGCTTTGGTATATTGCACTGAAATGGACATTTCTGGTGGTGATCAGAGAGAGGTCTGTCACAAAGAGTAGAATCAGCACACTATATCACTGTATCACTGTTTTTGATAATACTTATAAATATTATTGCAGCCTCAAGCCTTTCCATCAATGTTGCTAGCATTAGTGTAGCAACTGTCATTCTAGAAGTTTTAGCAAAAGGTTTCCTGGTACAGTTGCCCTCATTTACTCATGGAGTTTGGAGGCTGACATCTCATCTGCAAATTCTGTGGAAGGAATACTGATAAGCTATATTAGTCTTCTCTTATGAACCTATAAACCATCTGTTGTGTCACTGTCCTAAAGGCTAATGTGTGGAATTATATAGTACAGTACTCTTTGAAAGTCTGGTGCCAAGGTAGACTGTTATTATCAGCACAGTAGATTGTCCCCAGTTAAGAATAAGGCAGCTGTTTAAGGCAGCAAGTTGACACCCAACTAATTGCATTGTAAATACTCATTTGGCTGAAATGTCTCACATTGAATAGCGTAACAGAGGTGCCGTTGTTTTCTCTGTGGAGCATTTGGGTAACAGTATAGCATTAATGAATAAAAGGATTTGAAATAGCACTTCTTGTAAAGTAACAGAACATACATCAAACACAAGCTGGAATAGAAATATGTTTCTCTGACTTTACTGTGATAGCAAATACAGGTTTATTTGTGTAGGTTATTTTACAACAGTTTGATTTTTGAATATTGTTTAAGAATTCACAAGCTTTACAGATTGTAGGTAGCACAGAATAGAATATTGGGAGAGTAGCTATAAAAACATGTATCTGTGAAGATGCTGATTACCCAGCTTTTGAAGGTGTTCTGGCTGTTTAAAATGAATATGGAAAGTTTGGGACAGGGAGAATCTTTCTTCAAGAGATGTTACTTAAAACAGAGATGAGCTAAAATTAGAACATCTGATTTCAGTGGGAACCTCAGTGTCTGGGAGGGAACACATTTATGTACTGTTCTTAGCAGTTAAAATGAGATATTGTCATTCATAGGCTTATTCAATCATTTTAACAGTAACCTAGAGTGACTTTGAGTAAGAAATCATGAAAGTTAATCAATCACAGCATAGTATAGAACTTAACAGTTCATTAAACTCTCACAAGATAATAACATGAAATCTCCTTTATTTTAACACTGCCATTAGAAAACAGAGGAACTAATTTGGTTTGTATGCTATCGTTTAGTTTTATGTTTAATATTTCCTGCATTTATGAGCACAACTTGCCTCAGTGCTACTGACTTTTAAACAGGAATTATTCAACTAATAATGATAATCATACAGGATTTTTTTGAAAAGCTGGGGAAGTGTTTGGGACATTAGAGTAGAACATTTTCATTATGTGACAACTGAAACATCTACACTTGTTGGTAAGAGTGTTTTGGATATTGGGAGCTTTGAAGGATAGATTTGAATCATTTTTTACAAACTTTCACTTGTCTTTTTGCACCCAAAATGTTGCGTATGTCATATTTGAAATAGTGTGACGAACTCCTTTTTTGCTGTCTGTATCAGTGAAAGGATTCCCACAAAAATTTCCAGAGCGCTCAAAAACTCACTGAAAATTCACTTGCCAGTAAAGTTTTCTACCACATGCTTTTAGTTTGCACAAAAACGTAGTTCCTGATAATATAACAGTCTATATGCATTTTGTTTCATCTGAGATCTGTTGTGCTGCCTGTTCTATAAAAAGCAAGGTACATTCTACAGAGTAGATAACATATAAGTTATACTTTACATATTTAAGTATTCATACACATATATAAGTATATATATATTTATATATATGTATATTCATACACACACATATATATGCTTATTTCAGATTGTGTATTTACACACATATTTATGTAATATGGGCAATTTAACTCCTACCAGTCAAGACTGTTAATTCTGCATAAATAAGCAGGATTTTAAGCAGCATTGTTTATTATTGTTTGCAGTGTAAAAAACTAATAAGTTAAAACAGTATGCTATGTGAAATAAAAAGCATTTAATTCAGAAAATGCCTAAGACAGAGGTGGATAAAAGCTTTAGCACATATATAACAGCATTATGAGGTGTAACAACAGTTTCATTCTAAATTCTGTAGTCCACTTTAATCTCTTTACTTCTCAACTACTGATATATTTTTCTCATTGTTTGTTTAAATTCATCTTCTGCTTAACAAGGTTTCTTCGGATGAATGTCACAGCATGTCATTAAGTTGTGATTTTTGTAAGTACTGTGCCTGGATTAACATTACACATTGACTTCTTCAGGTCAGAAGATACAAACAGCAAAGGTCAAAGTTTAATACTACTACATGAGATCTTTCCTATGGAAGTCAAGTCAGCACTAGCAACATTACCTTATCTCCTCTGGCATTCAGTGCAAGTTAATTAGGAAACATTCACCTTCAGCACCTATTACCAAAGTCTTTTCTTCTTCTTTTATTTCTATAGAAGGCCCTCAGGGTTTAACTAAAATAGCCAAGTTGCTATACAATCATGACAGTAAATAAAAAGCAACAAGGTCTGCTCAACTTTTTAGTGAACCAGAGTGTATTAAAAAAGACATTCCTGGCAACTGAATACTTCACTTGTGGATTATACAGTTGTGCTGTGCTGCCAAAGCGAAATCTGGAAAAAAAAAAAATCATAGTGTGTAGAACGTGCACTGAACATGTATCGTGAAAGATGATTGTAAAATTGGTGCTGCTGTTAGGACATTCCTTAATTTGGAAGAGACTTCTCCTGATAAATCCTTAAGCTGGAGACAAATAGAAAAGAGGAATGGGATTAAGTTAATGAAATGCACCACAAAGTAAGTTGTGCATGGTAATCTTGGATTCAAATTTACACGTTTCACTACGGTTTAAGCACTGGAAAAAAAAGCATGGGTCAGCTCAAGTCAGGTGGTAGTTACTAACCATGAACCACTGGGAAAAAAGGATACAGGAGAAATACCTATGCAAATGATTCACGTCTGAGGTGGCAATAATCTCACGTTTAGACATCTCATTCAAGCAGACTATGCCAGGATCCTTCTACAGTTAATGGAAAGAGAGATGTCCTCCCAGGAACCATCGCATCCTAGAAGTTTCTAAACTGTTTATGTCAATCACTGTGGGTACCTGGTGCAACTGAATACGTTGATTTCTGACAGTAGATATAAACACTGTCCTTAGAAATTTAATTTGCCATTCAACCCAAAATTGTAAGCACTGCTGGGCATAAAAGAAGGAACTTTTTCTAATTTTGTGTTGCAGACAGATCCTATTATTAAATGGCATTAAACAACAAAGGGATACATAGGTATTACTGTTTCATAAAATAATTATGATTACTAAAGAAAAATCTAGAAGAATCGAGTTGAAAACTAAAGAAATGAATGCTGAAGAGTGTTTCAATGGGTATTTAGAAGTTCAAGATAAAATCCAAAACCAAACAGAAAAACTCAACTGTTTTCCATACAAAAGTGAACTTGTGTTACTAAATCTAGCCAGAATTGATGGATTGAACTACTTGTCTGCATGTATCTCAAGGACTTGGGGGGTGAACAGAAATCCCTGAAGAATTTGAGATCAGTTGGTTCACTCAGGACATACCTATCCTGTGTGGAGAGCACAGAGTTCAGCATAAAGCTCATTTAGAGGAGGCACTTTACACAATAGATCAATATTGTGCATCTAGGAAAGGAAGATAAGGTTGCTGTGCACTTTTCATTCCACTCAAAGAGTCTTGGAGCTTAGTCTCAGACCCTGAAAACACTCAGACCCCAGTGCTCCGTGGAAATTCCTTAATCCCCAGGCACTTAGCAACTAAGCAAGATCAGCCTGGAAGTACTCTCTTTTTCCATCTGAAGCTATGACTCTGAAATAATTTTGCATATATAGAGAAAAAATGTGATCAAACTCCTTTGTTAGTATTCATCTGTGAACGAGGAGCCTGTAATTTCATTCCAACACTCACAGTGTTGCTGTGTTGTGTACAACAAGTCTGACATAAAATGCTTTGGTCTTTGCAACAAGGCTTGCAGTCAAAGCTCGTAGCCAAAAGTTTTGGTGGCTGGGCTGCTGATTTGTGCTGAGTTTTTACTCTTTCACTTTTACTTACAGAGTAAGTAAAAATTACTCTTGGTTTGTAATCACATTTGGAAAACAGAAGATAAGAGGTGTGATGAATGCAAAGCTGGAAGTTTGCAGCTAAGAGGAGAATGCTTACAATTAAGTTTTTTTGTCAGTGGCTGCACTTCCATGTGATTTTAATTCCATGCTACTGTATTTAGTGTTACCATGAGAGCACACATCTTCACAGCCAAGCTGACAAACAGTCATCTTGCCTTAGTGGAATTGTTGAAGCCTCATGCTGTTCACAGCAGGAAGTACATCAAATACATTTGTTCCACTTCATTCACATTGGATGGGCAAACAACCATTCAGACTTCTTCTTGACATTTCTGCATCAAGGCTGGGAAAGCAAAGGACTGAAATTTGTGTTCGAGGTTTGCTTATCATTTTCTTTGTAGATACTCAACAGAATCAATCACTCATATCATCCACATGATAGAGGATAGCACTATCTGGGAATATTTTACAGCTGACTAAACTGGACAATGGTATGATCATGGTGTGTTAATGTGGAAAGCCAATGTTAGAGGTCAAACAGAGCAGATTAATTCTTCAGTCTTCTGCAGATTTCTTTAGAACACTTGCTGTCACTCCCCCTACAGTTAATTAAACTTTGGAAATCCTTAGACCATGTTCTGGAAATAAGTAGCCACTAGCAGTTGTCCAACTTGCTTGGAGTAGTAAAGTCTATATTGATGTTTATTTACTACCAGTAACCGGAAAAGAGAAGGTCAGCACTGCAATGCTACGTTATAAATATATGCTTTGCATTAAGTTAGGTGTACAGTGTCAACTAAATTTCAGTGTATGCACGGAGCCAAATTTCCAGCTGATGAAAATTAAATATTCTATTAGTAACATAGTTTGTGAGAGGGACATCCTTATCTCACAAGGCTATCTGGAATCTCCTTATTTCCACTAACCTCCAAGGCAGACAATAAAAAGTGCCTTTTTCTTTCCAACAACAGCTGTGCCATAACTTCAAATAGAATGGGTCATTGGTTGATCTTGGTAGTTAGTATCTATTTGTCTATTTGTCCAATTTTAGTTACCACCTGAACACTATAGGAGGAGCATGGCCAGTGTTGTATTATGGATTGGAGTCATGATTTGGTCAAGTATCCTTCACCATTCCCTGGAGATGACTAAAATAAAGAACTATTTGTTCTTTTGTTTCTCTGTACATCCATCTTTGATTACTTTCTCCTTTTTCTATTTTTACAGTGCCTGTAAGTCTGACGCCTCTGGCACTTCTGGGCAGCTTTTAACTTCTTTTGTCCTCTCATTAGGTAAAATCTTTACGTATCCTCTCCCTTTTCCCCAGTCTGTGGCAGGTGGCCAGATTGGCAAGTAATCAAGGGAAAAAGTGAAAGACAGACAACTTATGACACATGTTATACTCCCAGTTTTCTTTGCTTATAGTTTCTTATTATCACCAGTTCAACAGAATGAAAAATGTTCAATTTATGATGATAGCCTTAAAGACTTTGGAAAGTCCCTGTTTGCTGTCTATCTCAGAAATAAATTAATGTCATGTCTTACAGCTGGACATTGTATAAAGGCAACCAGGGGCATTTATGACTTGCTTTTCTAGCATTATCTGTTGCTGACAATGTATTATGTGTGTGTGTCTGCAGGTACACACATTATATTCATATGAACTACAGATGTTGGATTAATCTTAGGTTCTTAATGGCTAGGTATGTACTCCCACCTCAGGATTTAGACATCCTTACCCAATGGGTAAGGATGACAGGGCATGACCTCCAGACAGTTCTTTGTTACATCTGTTTCAGATGGCTCCTTTATGATATAGGGCTCAACTGGTGGAGCAGCATTTTCCTCTTAAGTCTTCGGTCCTGCAGGTTCTTTAATGGTTAGCTTACATATGCATTATTACATTTCTGTGTGAATTGTAGTAATATGTCTAGGAGAGTGTTGAAATATAGAAAGCAGCTTCTGAGTTTTGTTCTCAAAGAACATAAGAGAGTTGATAAGCAGAAAGTACAAAATTACATGAACTGTGGAAAATCGATGCTTTCTGTTAAATCTAGAATAAGTTAAATGAAAAGGTGTTCTCACACATACTGATGTTGTTTTCCAGAGCCTGACAGATCTGGACAGTTTACTCAAGAGTACATGGAACATCTTTCTCTCTCCTGTCTTCCTGCAGCATTTTGTATTTTTATGGTTTTCATCTTTGTACTACAAATCTTCTATTTATTATAGAATGTTTGAAAAAATAATGAATGCCTAGCAAACTATTTTAAATTAATCACTTATTCTTGATTTTTGCAAATGTAAAGTGTTAATTTAGTGTCCTAGTGAGTGCTTTGTGTATTTAAGATTTGGATGATCAGGTTGCATAGGACATCTTGGTGCAGTTTTTCTAAGATCTCTTCAGTTCATCTTGCTTCCTCTGAAGCTCCTTATGCTGAGACTTTGCCATTTTGCTCACTAGTCTTTGAAGACCCGAAAGATACTGAACAACAGTGTACCCCATTAGGCTTTAATGATGTTCTCCTTTTGAGCGTGTAAAACCTTAAAGGGATAACTCTGGTATTATCTCACATTACTGTCTGTCTGGCAACTCTTCCATCCCACATAACTGGGGTCAGAAGTCCAAAAGAGAGAATTCAAGAAGTTTTAACATACAGTACAGCATACTTTCTGTCATTAGAGCTCTGCTTTGGTCTAATAAGTCTGGCTGTTGGCCTATTTTCACTTCTGTTCTGTCTTCTCTGTCAAGTCCCATCCTCAACATGAGCTCCTGTAAAGGGAACATGGAAGATCTCTTGCGTGTTTTTCTTCTCAGACTTCAGTGAGCTAAATGTGTTCTCATTGCATGGGAAGAAGAAGAAATTGTTTCTGCCAGTTAAGCAAGTTCAAGATAACGAGCATTGCAGCTGGATAGTAAAAGTACAAAAATTTCAATTAAGGATTGGGGGCAATGTCTTTCTTAGCCTCTCTTGTGATATGGGCAAGATGTCTCCAATCCAGAAATATCTACCTATACATATGGACCGAAGAACAATTTTAATAACTATCCACAAGAATGGACAGAACCATAATGATCTTTTAAAAATGTGGCACAAGCTGTGCCAGAAATTATATACAAATACCAAGAGCCATCCGAAGAACAAAGTATTTTACATTTCTTGGTTATGCTATTCTTCATCTATGCACCATTTGTAGTAATGATAGTTATAATAATAGTGCCTTCCTTCTTCATTTATTCTTCAATTAAACCAAATACGTTTGCTACTTTGATAAGATTCAGATTTGTGATTAATTTGGTTACAATTAATTTAACAGCCTCACCTTTGTGCCTCGTGAGATCGTGGAACTGATTCTTCTGAAAAATATGTAGAAACATATGGAAGATAGGGAAGTGATTAGAGATAGCCAACATGGCTTCACTAAGGGCAAGCCCTACCAGACAAGCCTAGTGGCCTTCTATCCTGGATTGACTACATCAGTGGACAAAGTGCTACTGATGTCATCTACCTAGACTTTGTCAAGGCCATTGATACAGTCTTACCCAACATTCTCACCTCTAAATTGGAGAGATAGGGCTTTGATGAATGCACCACTAAACAGATTAGAAATTAGCTGGGTGGCTGTGTCCAAATAGTTACACTCAATCTTTCAATGCCCAAACAAAAACCACTAATGAGTGATGCTCCTCAAGGGTCCTTACTGGGACCAATACTATTTAACATCTTTCTCAATGGCATAGACCATGGGATTTAGTGCACCTTCAAAAAGTTTGCAGATGCTACCAAGCTGAATGGTACAGTTGATTGGCTAAAGGGAAAGGATGCCATCCAGAAGGACCAGTCAGGGCTGAGAATTGGGTCCGTGCATACCTCGTGATGTTCAACAAGGGGCTGAACATCAAGGAGTTGGTTATCAGTATCAATGCAGGCTGAGAGATGAATGGTATCCCTCCCTGTGCAGAAGGACTGGAGGATAATTGTGGATTAAAAATGAGACATGAGCCAGCACTTTGCAACCCAGAAAGCCAACCGTATCCTGGGCTGCATCAAAAGAAGCGTGGCCAGCAGGTCAAGGCGGGTGATTCTGCTCTGATAAGACCTCACCTGAAGTACTGTGTCCAACTCTGGAGTCCTCAGCGCAAGAAAGAGATGAACCTGTAGGAACAGGTCCAGAGGAGTGCTACAAAAATAGTCAAAGGGCTGGAACACCTCTCCCATGAAGAAAGACTGAGAGAGATGGGGTTGTTCAGCCTGCAGAGGAGAAGGCTCCAGTAATATTGCATATTTGTATATATTAAGGGGTTTATAAGAAAGATGGAGTCTTTTTACCAGGATCTGTAGTGACAGGACAAGGGGCAATTGTTTTAAACTGGAAGAGGGTAGCTTTAGATTGGACATAAGGAGGAATTTTTTTTATGAGGAGGGTGGAAAGACACTGAAAGAGGTTGCCCAGAGAAGTTGTGGATGCCCCATTATATGAAGTGTTCAAGGTCAGGTTGGATGGGGCTTTTTGTAACCTGTGCTAATGAAAGCTGTCCCTGTCTGTGACATGGAAGTTGGGCTAGATGATCTTTAAAAGTCCCTTCTGATCCAAACCATTCTGTGAGTCTATGAAAAATTAGTCTCAGAAAATGGATAGTTTGGATCTATTTTGACCTTTAGAATGTTGTTATATTGGGTTTTTTTTCAAAATCTAATAGGTTTTGTTGCATAAAGAGCTCACCCATTTTCAGCATGAATTTACTTCTATGAAGGTCCAGGATTTCTGTCTGCTGTTAAGTCCACACAGATTTCTCACCATCTTTCTATCAGCTCTCATAACTAAACAACAAAATGCTTGTTTTACTTACTAATACTACTTGCTAACTGGTGGAAATCTCAGCCAGGAAGAAAACGTAGTTGTCATCACTATGACTTTGGGCTTTAAAATCTTAGAGATCAAGGTTGTGATTTGAGTGGACAATGTTATAAGATATTATAAAGAAAACATTCATAGAGTGAGCTATTGCAGTTTTGTGGTTGTGTTTCTTGCTATGAGTGTAGGTGTGAGAAACATGATTCGGAAGAGAAAACCAGAAAATATCCTTCTCAGAAAACCTCAGGTTTTGCAGATACACTTATAATGCTCAGACCCTTTCTACAGACTGCTTTTTCTGTTAGGCCCAGTGATAATCTAGTTACTCAGTTAAAATGTGAAAAACTTATTTAGAAATGGCTACATGGCTACATTTCATCTTTATGCAGTCTCATTTCTAAAATGCTGCTCAGCTTCTCCTCTCATTCCTGTTTTTAGGAGTTCTCATTTCTTATCTCATATAGGAAACATTGACAGTGAACTCCTTCACTCCTGGCTCCTTGTGAGGTACCCTGTGTGTGGTATTCTTCAATACTACTGCCAAGCCTTCCCATTTATCTCCCTGCCTCTGTTTCATCAGTTCACTGAGAATTTGTTACTGATGCCATTTTCTGGACCTCTTACATAAAAACAATCTCATTCTTTATAAAAATAGAACATTTAGAAGATTCTGAGCTGGTTTCATGCTCTGTGGGAGGTCTAGCCAGTAGGAAAAAGCTATGGGAAAGTCAGATGGTCGCTGCAGGCAATACCATCATGTTTGGGTGTGTCCCCAAATTTGAAAGAGTTTGTTTCTTCAACTATTAGTCTTTGTATTTGTATTTACATTGGTAAATGAAGCAATTATCTGGATTATGAAATACTTTGGGCAAGTGATTGGATCTTGATGTACTTGTGGCAGGAAAAACCTTTTTTGTCCTGTCCTCAGACTCTGAACATAGGAAAAGCTCCTCTGACACCTGTGATAGTTCCAGTGATATCAAAGTCTGTAAGTTATATCCTGAGGGTGTGTTCAAGGATCATAACAATACTACTTCTATAATATTCACGTATGTGTTAGTTCACGGATACGTGAATTTGGAAAGGTAACAATATTTCTCAGGAAACCAGCAAGGGTAAATTAATTGCTTCCAAGTGAAGGTCACATGTAATAGTAAACCTCACACATTAGCCTTGCTCCTGAAATGTGAGTTATAGCTGGGAGACATCTTAAGACTGTTCATTACCATCTTGTATGTAATAGTTAACTTATTGTCGAAAAATTAATCTTCAGTTTAAAGTCACGCATCCTGAACAAGTCGAGCTACAGCATGGCTTCGTGCACTCAGATGTCTTTATCCTATCCTATCCTATCCTATCCTATCCCTTCATCCTATGTTCAGGCATACTCTTCAGCTCCTCATTACTGAACCATTATGAACTGCAACCTGACATTAAGCAAAATCAGAATTATATCAGTACTTCAGGCTGCAAAGTATGCTGCAGGCTGTCCTCACAGCAGGGTTGGAACTGACAAGGAGTAAAGAGTAAGTGACAAGAGATGGGATATCACTGTAGCTATCTAACTGCCATCCTCAGTCTTGCTTCTAGGGCTGTAGTCTGCTTCTTTTACCGTTTTGCTTTGCTCACATTTGAGTTTTGCTTGTTCATATAGCAGAGAGGTTACATGTGGTTTCCAGGCCTGCTAGGCAGGTCCTGCTTGTGATGGTGCTATGTGTAGAGAAACTGAAGAATGGGTGCACTTTAACATAAAGGGTGACTTAAAAATAATGAAGTAATATGTATCCTAAATTAATTAAAAGTGAATCATACGTACTGGTTTTCATATCAGTTATTTGTCCCCATTCACACTGTGTTACTCTACTGAGATTATGGGCTTAACTTGCATAAAATGAGAGTGATTCAGTGATGAACCAGTCCGGTCAATGTATAGCATTGCTTTACCAAACAAAAACAAAAAAACAACAACAAAAAAAACCCTGTGAGTTTTGCTTACAAAATAGAACTTGGTTTGGTAAGGGTTGCATTAATTGGAGTCTGTCCTTTTTCTTCTTAAAATGTTTGCAATATCCTTTAAAAAAAGCATTGTAAATTCTAGACAGAAATTGGCTGTTGAGACAAATGGAAATGCAGGCATTATTTGCTTGAGATAATGTGTGTGGCAATTTGGCTGCAACTAATAATTCTGATTCTGAGGCGAATTTACTTTTTGATTGCAAAAGTTACAACAGTGCTAAGAAGATGAAAGCAGTGAAGATTACATCTGAATTTGAAAAGTAATCTGTTTTGACCACATCAAGTAAAAAGCTATTGGCATTTGCACAATAGGTACCTGCTCCAGAACTGAGTTCTCACTGTAATCTTGACCCCTGCTTCTACAGCATTCAGCAAAAATAAATGACTTGCCAAATTAAATTCATTGTGTTAAATAAATGCAAGCCCATTTGCTTGCATAGCTTCGAGTATGTGTATACAGCTGTAGAATGTTTCGGATGTTAAAGTCCTCTTTGATAATATCATAATTCAACTTTATTACAGTGGACAGATTTTCTGACCTTTTGTTTTGCTCCCATTAACACATATATATGAGAGAGATTACAGAAGTTGACCTTTATTGTTATTAAACAGTAAATGCCCATTCCTTCTCCAGCTTAATGGAACTCATTCCTAACTGGTCTACCTACAACTCATGCACTTCACTTTTGGAAGGGTGGAGTCTCTTGTGTTACAGACTCAGCAGCTCAGTCCTTTAATGAGAGCTGTGATACTGAAATACAAGCAAGCATTGAGTAGGGGTGTATATGTTGTCCGCGTATGAGCCAGGTCAGGTCCCAAGGATATCTGGCTGTGTTTGCCTGTTGTTATGTCCAAGCTAATTAGCTGTGTCAACCATCAAGGCTCATTACCTCGGATTTGGCATTGCACTAGCATGTCTAGGTTGTAACAGAACAGGCTAGTAGGCTTACAAAGCACCATTTTGCATCTTCTGTATTACCATGACAGATTTCTGTTAGCTCTGGCAGCATATAATATTCACATCATAGCCTTATTTGTACTGTGCATGGAAAGAAAGAAAGAAGGGAAAACCTTTGATGAACTAGAAAAGATCAACCATGAGTTCAGTTGTGATGACTGCTTCTATTTCTAATATCTAAATATATCAGAGTGGGGGGTCTGTTTTGTTCTCTTATTTCTCTCCTCCTGAAAATATGTACAAATATATAGCTGTATCTCTCACTGGAATATCTATTACTTAAAATCACTTTAGTATTAAGGTTTACCAAGGTATTAAGTATTAAGGTTTATTTTCTCAGCAGACAAAACAGTGTGTTCTTTTCTGTTTGTCCCAACTATCCCATCTTACATACTTTTTGCACTGACAGCCCAAACTGATTTTGGCACCTTGCATATCTTACAACCAACCAACTCTTTTGCCATGTCCCTCTAAAGCAGGATGTAGGGATATCATTAAAAAAAAAAACAACAAAAAAAGTCCTCCTTGGGAATAAATATTTTCATGCTATCACATTGATTTTCTGGTATATGTTCAAAGATAGTTCTGTTTCTAACAACATGAGAAGTGTGTTTGTTTTCCTGCTCAATGACTGGACTAGTGCTGTAGTTGATATATGCTCCTGACTGTCTAAGCACAAAGGCAAGACAAAGATTTCATTTCTGTGCCAAGAAACCTGGGACTAAAGCTCCTAACCTTTCTCCTCTGATTATTGTAACTTCATGCCAGTGAAATCTGTTGGTCTGAACAAAAAACTCTTACAAAAACTTCCTCTTATTTCTGTAAGAGGAACCATTAAATTTGCAGTAGTCTCTCTTCAGAGTGATTACTAGATTAAAGATTCGCTGTAAGTGAGCCTGCAGACATTGAGCAGAGTGTTTTTCAGCCATGACCTGAGAAAGACAATGCTTTCCCTGTAAGTAGCCTGGCTTTGCTACTTCCCCTGGGGAGCTACTAACACAGCTTACAGGAAATGAACTTACAAAACATTTGTAAGGATTTGTTTCTTAGGATGGATAACCATGCAGAATGTGTCTTTCATTGAAGATACATGCCTCAAAAAGTGTGCAAATGTCACTCTGGAATACGAGGCAAGCTAACTGAGGGTTTAGGCATTTTTACGTTTGGCTGTGACTACAGAAACAAACAGTCCATCAGGATTCTTCTTCAGCAGCATTGGGATAACATTACAAGAAACAAACAAGATTTTCTTTTATATCTTTCACGTAGTTTAAGGCAGATTGGGTAAGTTCCCTGTGTAGTCAGTGAGTAGAAGGGAATACTTCTAGGTCCCCTCGGATTTTCTCATCTTTGTGAGGGAGCCATTCCACCTCTCCTTCTGTATGCTCATCATGCTGGGCAACTTTCTGGGATGGCCTGTCTTTGTCCTTGCAAACTGAGAGCAAGCAGGCTGTGAATGTGAGTACCTGTCACTTAAGCACTTAAAGTGAGGTGCAGCTGAGTCCAGATCTAATTCCAGAACTATTGGGTCATCAGTGTAGAGACATCAGGATTATAAGAATGAGATTAGACTTGGGAAAGTGTGCTAAAATTTAAGAATACTTGTTTAAGAAATGAAATGTATTATATTTGATAGTATTTTCAACTGCCTTTGTCTAACCATCAGTACATTCATAACCATTTGCTCCTAATAGGCATTCTGTATTTTTAACCTCTCTAGGCTGGATGAGTCTTTGTCCATCTGGAGAATTTTAGAAGACCATTCATTGCATGCCTGAAATGACATACTTCTTTGCAGATCTAATATCCAGTTCTGCAGTGTCTCTGTAAGCAGAACTCTCATCAAAGTTGCTAACTGTTATACAAAAAGGTCCAGAGAGTGTACCCTATTCCATCTATTAGAAATGATTCAAATAGGAGCTTCGCAGTCTCAAACATAGGGATAACCCAGTCCCTATAGACAAATAATGATGTGTGTCTGTCTGTGTACACAAACATGCATACCTTTAAATGCACATAATGCTGAATTAAAAAAAAATTAATTGAAGGTGAAATCTTTTTCTTTTACCAAAGTCAAGACATTTGCCAAGTTTGTCTTTCATCTTACAGATGTTGATTACCTTGATAATTTTCAAGCAGCTCTATGAATTTGCACCATTTTCCAGTAAATACATTCAGTTCCATCACTATGTTACAACTCATGATTTGAGTTTTAGCAGATAAGTAAAGAGGCAGCTTCATTTATTGCACTTCTGTAGAATATTAAGGGGTTTTGTTTGTTTGCTTTTATTTAATAATTTATTTTGTCAGTTGTGAAATATGGGAAAACAGAAGAGGAATTTTTTTTTCTCCAAATCTTCCAATTTAACTCTTGAATGCTATTACCAAATACCTATTAACTGCTGCCTTCTGAAATGAAATTTTGGCTTAGTAATAACTTCTGTTTAGTTATATTTTAATTCCTGTATTACATTGTTCAATTTTCTGTGAAGATAAATAAGCACTGTACCACAGAGTTGGTTGTTGCCATATACTGTGTAGTCAGTCAAATCGTCCTCAAATACTTCAGAAGAGCATAGGTATTTTGTCTGACTGGTTAATCTACAAGCTTTTCCAAAACCTTCAAAATACAATGTCTTCACAATATTTGGCTTTATTAAGCTCAGTTATAGTCCAAAGCAGGTTATTCATTTCCCAAATTTCCAAATTACCATTTGGTCCATTGTAATAGAAGTCATAGGGTTTGCAACATACATATAATCTTAAGAAAAGTTGACTGAATCATGGAAGCGCTTACCCCAAATTCCACATACCATTGAAAAGATTTACATCTTCTCCTTTTGGTAAGTCGTATCTTTTCTGTATGCTAGGCATAGCTCTGTAGAACCATAAACTTTTCCAATCATTTCCTTTGAATTTTTTTCTTCTATGCTTGAGGAAGAGGATGTATTCATAGTGCCACTGATAGAGCACTGATTAACTGCTACGAACTTTGTCAACTTCAATTGGTCATGTACTGTATGGTATTATCAAGCATATTTGTGATATTGTAACCTCATGATTATAATAAATTCTCACTAGGCAACATAAGAAAATTGTGATTAAATACAAAGAGAACTTGTGTAGGTCTTCAAATAGGTCTTCAAAACATCTTCTTACCAACTGGTATTTCTGCTGCATGGTGGGAAAATATGAGGGACTGCTTGTGTATGCATACTCTTATGTTTGAAACAATAATAGAAGGGATAGAAAGGGGGAGCTGACATGAATCTGTGATGAAGCTGGGCTATGTTTTTAACCCTGTTTACTTTGTGAAATTGCTGTGGGTAGAAAAACTGAAAAAGGGAGGGAAAAATCTGGAGAAACAGTATGTCTGTTTAGTGGGATAACACTTAACCTCCTTTGCTTTTTGCTCTACTTTCTTATAAACTGTGGAGTTTAAATATTAAGATAAAAGACTATTCACATTCCAGTTTACATGAAATAAGATGGATTTTGTTTTAAATGCTATATGTAGGGGAACAAAAGTATTTGCCCCTTTGGTTAGCTGGAAAACACTTCCAAAAGCAGCTCCGGTTATATATCATGTTCCAGTCTGGTTTTAGCAACAGGAATCTGTCAGAACATTCAAGGTAAGGCTTCATTGTCTATATTCACCTTTGTCTGTTTTCACCAAAGTGAAAAATGCAAGGAATTTTCTGGCTTATGCACGGGACTCAGCTCAAATAAGTTTAATGAGATAACACATTTGGTCTTGCACACAGATGCATACCTGCTGACACACAAAGGTGAAAATGTAGAAGGCAAGAAAAAGAGCACAGTGCTGATATCGCACTCACTGTCCCAAACTAGAGAAACCAATACTTGAAGTCAAAAATACCTAGAAAAGTTCTAAACCTTAAAAAAGCTTTATTTCACTCACTGAGAAAAGCAAAATGCTCTCCATTGTCTAATGTGGATTTTATTCTCTCTTGTTACCTTCAACATAAGGTAAAGAGACATTTATGGACATTATTCCTCTTTCACCAGAACCAGCATTCTACTTTGGAAATAATGAATACTATGTTGATGAGAGTGCTGGCTATATTGAGGTGCATGTCTGGAGGAGTGGAACTGATCTCTCTAAAGCTGCTTCTGTTACGGTGAGGTCTCGCAAGTCTGAACAAATAACTGCAGAAGGTAAGTTATTGTTTTGCTCTAGTTTCAAAATACATCTCAACAATAAATGCTACTACATTTGGTCTTGATATTGATTCAGCTACATAAGAGGAAGTTTGTATGTCTCTTGTGCTTATCACATCTTTCTTAGAACAGATTAAGTATTTAACAGAATTTCTCTCAAAGAAACAGGAATAGGAGCAACTGTGAAGTACAGCACTAAGAGAAATGCCTTCAAATCCTCATATAAAATACTGTCTCGCAAAGGCAGTTGATTACTGCCTCAACAGCATGCTCTGGGCACAGAGTTATAATCACTGGCAGCCTGCGGCGTTTGCTCCTCTCCTGTTTATTATAGGCAGTGAGAAACTGTTATGCACTATCCTCTTCAGCAAGAGGATTGCTACACCTGTGCAGTTCAGTGAGGCTTTGACAGAACCTCTGTCTGCAGAATCAAATGTTAGTGTACTGTATTTTTTTTCAGAAACCACGATATTTAAAACTAAGACATTCATATAGAGAGAGTAAAAAATTTCTTCCTTAGATGCTTATCCTGAGGG
The DNA here is from genome assembly GCF_000710305.1 of Buceros rhinoceros silvestris. Lineage (NCBI taxonomy): Eukaryota > Metazoa > Chordata > Aves > Bucerotiformes > Bucerotidae > Buceros > Buceros rhinoceros. The sequence goes on from NW_010430779.1 coordinate 41,401, forward strand.
TAAGTAAGTGGAGAGTAGAGTTTATCTTCTCAACTAATTTTCAGTGAGGCAAAATTGTGTAAAACTTACTATTGTTTCAGGAATATTGAAACATTGTGTATACGTATCATACAACATACGATAAACATCAAATTTCTCATGAAAAAGAAAAGTATAAAGTCCGAAAAAAAATATGGTTACTTAATTTCTGAGCTTGCTTTATACAATCTGATGTCTTTATCTCATTCTGAATATTGAAGTTGTTTTATTTCTGGGGAGAAAAAAAAATCCTTACAGTAAGAATCTTGATTCATTGTGTCAGGATCTCAAAACTGGGAATGGCATAGCTTTTGGGCTGTTCAGTCTGTTGGTCACAGCCTGAACACTCTGACCTGGCTGGCTGCCTGCAAAGCTGTGAACCTGGTTCTTGATCTTACAGAGTGCAGCAATGGATCTGCAGTGTTGAGCTGCCAGTCCTGGCATCCTGCCTTGGAGGCTGAGCTCTGGGGCAGTGGTAGGGACTGTAGGCAAGTGACCATTTGAGGATGGTTTTTAACCTTGACAAATTTTGTCAAATTCACAGAATTCCACACCTTGTTTCAATTTCAGTGAAACTTTTCCCCAAAGCTTTGTTTCAGTAGCTTTGCTGCTTATTCTCTGAAAAAAAATGAATGTTAAAAGTCAGTCCTTCACTGAAGTTCTAGATGCTTTGGTTCCAAGATAGAGTGTCATATTTTAGTCAGTATCTTGTTTTGTTTGCTTTCTTCTCATTGGCTTGTTATGGATTGGCTTGCTTTGCTTAACACAAAACATAAAAGCAAACCAAACCCGGATCAGTCTGTCTTTAACCTTAAGGTGCCAGACCTCACCTGACATAGTCTGAGCAGAATTTGATTCTTTTGGTTTCCATTCATTCTGGTTTACACAACTCCTCTGAACAGCAGTCCTTCCTTACAGTCCACTCACAGGCCTTTTCTCCTTCCCTTTTTACATTAGCCCCTAAACTTCCATCTCGGTTACAGACTAATAAGAAATTTCTATCTAAAAGATTTTGCTTCATCTCCAGATTCTCTCTCAAAACTTTTTGCTTGCTTTCATTTCTCACTTAAAACAAACTGTTTTGTTCCAGTGAAATAACTGTTGGTTTACAACAGAACAGAATCAATCAGCACCATTTTGTGACTTGAATAGTTAAACAAAAAGAGGCTTAATATTGTTTTATCATATAGTCCAATTTAGATGGTCAGAAGATATTTTTACTTTACATGACTACCAGAATTCGGCAAATTCTAAAATTACAGAAAAAATAGATTTACCTATAATTAACTGTTTAGTGATAGGTATTTTTATTTCTCATTACATGTAACACTATTTATTAATTTGGTTTTCTCGATCTCTTTTCTATTGTTAGCTGGAGTAGATTATGTAGGCATCAGTCGTAATTTGGATTTTTCCCCTGGAGTCACTATGCAGACATTTCGTGTGGTAATTCTGGATGACCTTGGACAGCCAGTGTTAGAAGGAACTGAGAAGTTTGAGCTTGTGCTAAGGATGCCCATGAATGCTGCCCTTGGAGAACCCAGCAAGGCCACCATCTTCATTAATGACTCAGTGTCTGACCGTGAGTAATAATTTTTCTGACTTTTTCATGTTTATGGAGGACAGGGATGACTGCAATACACAAATAGCACTTGTCCTTTTGAATCTCACCAAAGCCAGTGAATCCACACATTTCAGCTACAGATGATGTGTTAAGTCATTGGCTGTCTAGCTGCTTATGATATATATATAGTGCAATGTTACATAACTAAATTTGAAAGAGTAGAGGGAATATATAACTTTTGCAAGTGTACTTTACATATGCTTTTTATGTTTTTTCTGCCCAGTGCCTAAGATGCAGTTTAAAGAATCTCTATATGTAGGCAATGAAAATGATGGACAGATTTCTGCCATGATATATAGGAGTGGGGATATCCGATACACATCCACTGTGAGATGCTATACAAGACAAGGTTCAGCTCAGGTAATGATGGACTTTGAAGAACGTCCTAATACTGACAGTTCTATCATCACATTCCTTCCTGGTAAGCTCCTGATCTTATTTTAGAAGCCTTTAATCTACCATGTTTTGTTTTGTTTTGCTTTGCTTTGTTTGTATGTTTCTTTGATTTGGTTTGGTTTGGTTTAATTCTGTCTTCTCATGAAGTAGTGCCAAAAGGAGCAAAATGCACTGAAATGAATGTCTCTTTCTGCTTCCCTCTGGATCTAGAATGGTAATCGATATGAACCAAAGGGACATATCTTCGTATAGGTTCAGTCTGAGTGCCGGGATCTTTCAGTAGCAAAAGCAGGTGGAGTGTAGCACAGTAGCTGAAACACAGACCTGCTGTCAGAAAGGAAACTTCAGAAGCTTTGCTCTTTGTTAAGCAGATTTCCGGTAAATACATTTGACTTGCACTGAAATGGGTCTTTCAACAGGAATATGGCTCTCTGATTCCTGTTAGAATTTTTTTTTCCCACCAAGGCTTTAATAAGGCAGTTCACCAATAGCCGGTGTTTAATATCTCACATCAAAGATGAAATAGAAATAAATCAGATGTTACTGCCTTCAGAGAATATTGCCTGATTCACAGAATCACAGAATGGTAAGGGCCAGAAGGGACCTCTGGAGATCATCTAGTTCAACCTCCTTGCTAAACCAGGTTCACCTAGAACAGGTTGCACAGGATCACATCCAGGCAGGTTTTTAATATCTCCAGAGAATAAGACCACAACCTCTCTGGGCAGCCTGTTCCAGTGCTCTGTCACACCCACAGTAAAGAATTTTTTCCTCATGATCAGGTGGAACTTCCTGTGTTGTAGTTTGTGTCCATTGTCTTTTGTTCTGTAGCTGGGCACTACTGAAAAGGGTCTGGACCCATCCTCTTGACACCCACCCTTTAGATATTTCTAAACATTGATAAGATCCCCTCTTACTCTTCTCTTCTCCAGGCTTAACAGACACAGGTCTCTCAGCCTGTCCTCATAAGAAAGATGTTTCAGCACCCTAACCATCTTCGTAGCCCTCCACTGGAGTCTCTTCAATAGTTCCTTGTCTCTCTTGAACTGGGGAGCCCAGAACTGGACACAGTACTCCAGATGTGGCCTCATTAGGGCAGAGTAGAGGGGGAGAAGAACCTCTCTCAACCTCCTGGCCACACTCTTCTTAATGCACCCCAGGATAGCATTGGCCGGCTTGGCCATGCAAGCACACTGCTGGCTCATGGTCCTTGTTGTCCACCAGGACTCCCAGGTCTTTCTCCACAGACATGTTTTCCAGCAGGTTAACCCCCAGCCTGTACTGTGCATGGGGTTATTCCTTCTCACATGCAGGACTCTACACTGCTTTTGTTGAACTTCCACTTGGGATTAATTGTTCTGAGCCCCTTAGGATGTGACTTACCTCTTTTTGTGAGTGTCTCTTTACCATTTCTTCATGAAGACAAGTAGCAAAGAGGTCTGCTAGGCTCATATTATTTCATTTATATCATTGATATATCAATGTATCATTTCCCCTTGTACTCGCCATTGGTGAGGCCTCACCTTGAATACTGTGTCCAGTTCTGAGCCCCTCACTGAAAGAAGGACATGGAGGTGCTGGAGCATGTCTAAAGAAGGGCAACAAAGCTGGTGAAGGGTCCTGTGAGGAGCATCTGAGGGAACTGGGGTTATTTAGCCTGGAGAAAAGGGGGCTCAGGGAGATCTTATCACACTCTACAGCTACCCGAAAGGAGGTTGTAGCAGGGTGAGGGTCAGTCTGTTCTCCCAAGTAACAAGTGATAAGACGAGGGAATTGCCTCAAGCTGTGCCAGGGGAGGTTTAGGTTGGATATTAGGAAATTTTTTTTTACAGAAATGGTTGTAAAGCATTGGAACAGGCTGCCCAGGGAGGTGGTGGAGTCCCCATCCCTGGAGGTATTTAAAAGACAAGTAAATATGATGCTTAGGGACATGACTTAGTGGTGACCTGGCAGTGCAGGGTGAATGGCTAGACTGGATGATCTTAAAGGTCTCTTCCAACCAAAATGATTCAGTGATATCTTGTTTCCATAAACTTCTTAGGCATGTTTAATACGTGGCAGTTTCAGCAGTTTTCACATTTCCCATGCAATAATGAGCAGGATAAGTTTGGCTTTTTTTTTTTTTTTACCTTTTAATGGATAATTTATTTTCTGTAGGGGGGGAAAATGACCTCAAAAAAATAACAGTCAACATCCTGGTCTGGTTCATCATCTTGAAGAGCCTTGATCATATTTGCCTCTATAGAGATGAAAAAAATACTGTAAATTTACCTCATCTCTCTCATATACTATGTTGTTCCTTTAGTCAGAGATGTAGGAGTCATACCATGATGATGAGCCCACTAAGTCTGAGAGCCAGATACTCTACACACTACTCATAACTCTTTCTCCTCTTAGGCCTTTTTCCCAGAGTCTCTGAACATCTAGTAAGTCTAGACTCATTGATTTGTGAGTGGTCAAATAGAGCATTTTGCAAATTCAAAGCATTTTTAAGGCAATATTCGTTGTCACTTGGAAGCAGAGGGAGTTTAAAAGACATTAAAATCAAGTGGAATAATATAAGTGAATGTCCACACAGTTGGAGAGTGTCCAGTCAAAAGAAAGTCAAAATAAAAAGCCTCAGGACAAAATTACTATTAGTATTAATGAAAGTTTCTATTACTCTACTTCTTTGTGCAAGTATTTATTTTCTAAATGTACTATGGGAGAGGTCCCTGAGAAGGAGTTTCATTTTATTCTGAGATAAAACAAAGGGAACAATATGTATGAAGTGGATACACCAAACAGAAACTTGTCTTACAGAAGTCTGAAAATGGAGGATGCCACTTTAATGAGTTTCTGTAGAAAGATGATTACTAATTCTGTTTTCACTATTGTTGTTACTCATTAACTTATATGGTGTCAAGGTGGATGCCTTGACCAGAAGAAGCAGCATGTAGTTTTTTGAGCTTGGAGAGTAGTGCTGTAATAGAACAAAGAGTATTTTTCTGCCTGATACTACCTTCAGAATGATTGCAGGTGAAACTGAGAAGCCTTGCACACTGGTGCTTGTTGATGATACTTTCCATGAAGAAGAGGAAGAGCTACGTCTGGTTCTTGGCACTCCAAGAAGTGATTCTTCCTTTGGTGCCTCTATTGGCGAACAAAATGAGACACTGATAAAGATACAGGATGATTCAGACAGTAAGACATTGTTTAGTTGTTATTGGCTTTTGGAAGCCTGTTCGTGTGCTCTAAAAACATTTTTCTTCTAATTACAGAGTCTATTATTAAGTTTGGTGAGACCAAATTTAGTGTGAGTGAACCAAAGGACAAAAGGCAAGTAGCAATTGTAAAAATCCCAGTTCTTCGTCTGGGAGACACTTCCAAGGTTTCTGTGGTGAGAGTTCACACAAAAGATGGATCTGCTACTTCTGGAGAAGACTATCACCCTATATCAGAAGGTAGGATCATTCAAATGATTATCGCATCCTACTATTTGTTTTAATTCATGACTCTAATATAAAGTTTGAAAAATTAAATAAATTTACGAATAGGACGCTTTGCAACTACATCCATTAATACATTTTGCTATTCAAATTCAGCACGGACGTGGTCCCATGTGGTATGCAACAGCCAAATTGCTCTTGAAATGCTAGATATCACTGAAGGTGTTTCCAAAAGAATTGTGAGTCCTTTGAGAACATCCATAGCTCAAGTAACTGTGGAAGACGTGTGAGTGCTACCTTGGTGACATTTGCAAATTGGAATACCATTACTCTGCAGAAGCATCTACTCATAGGACATGGTTGTGTAGTTGCTAATGGCTTTTGCATTATGTAGAAATTAATGTCTGTTTCTATTTATTTTTCTGCTTTCTTAATAATTAAGCCCTCGTTCTGTATCTCTACAGTTCACTGCCAAATGGCCCTCACTAGCAAGGAATGAGGAGAGAAGTTATGCAACAGAATGAGAAATTTCTTAGCTGATTAAATTATTTCCATTAATAGCACACCCACATGGTTTAGTGAATGAATAATGGAGTTTGTAACACTAATGATTTTTTTTTTTTTCTTCTAAACAAGCTTCACCACAAACTGCAGGAGAATCTCTGCTCCCATGCCTGGAGCACTCCTCCCCCTCCTTCACTGACTTTGGTGTCTGCAGAGTTGTCTCTCACGTTTTCTCACTCCTCTCTCCTTGCTGCAGTTGCCATTGTGCAACAATTTTTTCCACCTTCTTAAATACGTTATCACAGGGGTGTTACCACCGTCAGTGACTGGCTCAGCCTTGTCTAGTGGCGGGTCCGTCTTGGAGCCATCTGGCATTGGCTGTATTGGACAGGGGGAAAGCTTCTGGTGTCTGCTGACAGAAGCCATCCCTCTAGCCTGCTCACTACCAAAACCTTGCCACGCAAACCATGTACTGTCAGCTAAGATCGAACTTGTTATCCACCACATATTCCGAATATTTTTCAGGGCTGGTGTTTTTCAAAATGCAGTACTCTTTTGTTTAAGTGTATCTTTGTGCCTTATTTTTTATATATTCCATTGTATTAAAGTGTGTTTTGTTTGAATAAGACCTGACGATGCTTTTTATTCGGTCTTTTGGTCATTCACATAAGTTACCAACATTTATGTAATCATTTGTCCCAGATAATTTTCAAAATATTTATTTCCATTGGACTAAATCTTGGTCTTTGCAAATCTCTTTTCGTGATGGTAATGCCTCATTTACATGTGTCCAGTGATTTCCACGTATCCACTGCTATTCATTAGTGTTACTTTAAGCATGAAATAGGTTAAATTAAATATATGAGCATCTGTAATTCAAAAAGTGAATATTAGCTGCCATTTCTCGTGGCTGGGCCTGGAATTAGAGCTTGTTATGAACAACAGATTATTTTTAAGTGTTTCATTATTTTTTTAGAAATTGAGTTTAAGGAGGGTGAAACACAGCACTTTGTGGAGATTGAAGTTCTCTTTGATGGAGTAAGAGAGATGAGAGAAGCCTTCACTGTTCACCTGAAGCCTGATGAGAACATGATTGCAGAAATACAGGTAACAAACTCATGCAAAGTCCTCAACAGCAAAATCTGGTAAACAGACCTTCTTGCTTTCTGGCCCATAGCTTTACGCTTAATATTTATACAGGGTCTGGTTTCTTTAGTGTTCTGAAAAGAAAAAAAACATTTTAGCTTTTGCTTTTGTAGTCTGCAATATACTTTCCAGTGCCTCAACCCTTTCTCAAAAACTCGTCCAGTTAAGGTTTTAGAACTTATTTTGGGATAATGTTTTAAAGGCTAGACACATTCTGATTAAGGTCCAGCTTGAATCCCCTTGTTTATTTAAATGTTCACAGAGGACTGTTTCTTCCTTTTCATTGTCAGACAGCCAAGGCCATTGTTTACATTGAAGAAATGAACAGCATGGCAGATGTCACCTTTCCCTCTGTCCCTCAAGTTGCATCCCTTTTGATATATGATGATACTGCCAGAGCCAAAGACAGAACCAGTCCCATAGCTGGCTATCCTGTCATCTGTATCACAGTGAGTATGTCTCTGGAAAGATGGAACAAAATCAGTATATGGATTTTGCTCAATGGATTTTGGACACTCAGCATCAATATCCATATTGTTGTGAGTCACACATGAGTTCAATCTAGAACTGTCCTAAGGCCTGATCTAATTTGTCAGGATAACAAATCCATTTTCAGGAGACAAAAAGCGTATAAATGTGTTTAACTTGTTCATCACTAACAGAGATTTGGTACTCACACTATGTCTATGATTGCATAGACATATGACACATGACCTTACTGTTTTGTGCATTATCTTGTCTTAATGTGCAGAGTTAAAATCACTGAAGATAACAGACAAGCCATTGTTTTCAGTGAGTGCCACAGTCTAAAAAAATTAATATTGTTTTTTCAGGTTCTACAGGCTTCTTTCATTGTCATTTTGCAATGGAAAGGTTTGCATGAATATTCATATGCATCTTCATCTTGTTTCTCACATCATTACTTATGCACAGAAATGGATCATATGTTGAATGGTTCTAAAGAAAAAAAAAATTTAAAAAGAGAATAATCTTATAATGCAAAGTATTAGCAGAATTATATCAAAGAGTGAAATTCAAGTTAAAGTAGCATGTAGTTTGTGCTTCATAACTATGTTAGGTTTTCAGCCATAAACCACAATTTAAAATAATATTTTGATTTCAATAAGCATAAGGTAAATAATTTTACCTGCCTTTTAATCTAGCATAACAATTCTGAAAGCATCACTGTTGAAATAAGTTGATATCTTTCTTAGAAATTTACGTAGTCAGTTCCTTGTTGTTGAGTTTTGTGACTCTTGGTAAATTAATATTCCTTTGCCATGAAGTAAATAAATTGTTAACATGTCTGCCTTGTTCTGCAGGCTTGTAATCCTAAATATGAAGACTTTGACAGAACTGGATCTATATGTGCCAGTGAGAATATCAATAATACTCTGACACAATACCGGTGGCTTGTAAGTGCACCCACTGGTCCTGATGGTGTGACTAGCCCCATGAAGGAGGTTGACTTTGATACCTTCTTCACCTCCTCCAAGATGATTACACTTGACTCCGTTTACTTTCAAGCTGGTTCTCGTGTCCAGTGTGCGGCTCGTGCTGTGAATTCAGATGGGAATGTGGGTCTTGAGCTTATGAGCCCTATTGTAACTATAAGCACATCAGAAGGTAAGACATCATCACCTATTGCAAAACCCCCAGATCTCTTTTGGATCCCAAATCCCATCCAAACAAAATTTGTTTATGTGATCAGTTGCTTTAACTTTACAGTTTCACCTTTTCTTCTGTTGTTTGTAGAGGTAGTGCAAAAACTGTCTTCTTAAAACAGCAGAAAATGGTATAAAGAGAATGGTTGCTATCTTTGCTAGCTCTCCACATCTTTAAATGGTAGTTATCCACACAGCAAACTTGTATGTTCAGGAGAACAGTATCTAATATGCATAGGAATTACTGAAACCTGGTTTCTGTGGGCTCTTGAATTCAGCTGTAGTAATGTTGCAGTACAATCGCAGCTCTTATTAGACATTAAAGAACCCACATGGAAGTGCTATTATGAATGCCTAACCAGAAGAAAAGCTTCATTTGACATTCAGGCCTTAGTGGACACCTGAAAATCAGTGTCTTTCTTGACTAAAGATTTAAGCAACCGATGTCCAATAACAAGATGTAGTCAAAATTTTTTCATGGTTGAGGTATTCATAATATTCATCTTTCTTCTTTCTCTCATACTCTCTATGTCTCTCTCTCTGATTCTCTGATACCTAATCAATACTGAACTGATGCTACATTCTCCCAGCCAGCAGTTACCTCCTTTGCCCAGACAACTCTTTTCATGAAACTCATACTGAAAAACGTTACGAAACAGAGGTGAAGGACCCAGTACAGGCTGTTAGCATGTTTTGTTACATGTTTTGTTGTAGAAATCACAGATGCCTTTGTTCGTTGTATAATATGGAGAATGAGTAATTATCAGCAATAAAGATTAATTACAAAACATTCTCTTATATTACCCTTGTGCAGCCATTTTGCATTCTTTGTGTCATCTCTGCTGCCTTTGTAGCTGTATTAACTTTTCTGCATTTTGTGAGATCTTACGGTAGGTAACAAATTACCTGACTGTTCATTTGCAGTATTATTTTCATTTCCTTGACCTTTCCAACCGAATATTTTAGTTAAAACTTTTTCTTTTCTCCTAAGTTAGAGCTTTAAGGAGCTTAATGAATGGAATTCCTATTTACCATTGTCCTTTATTCCACATTGTGACTGTAGGCTCAAGTCAGCTTTGTTTGCACTGTCAGAATCCTACACCCTGAAAAGGACTCTCTAAGGGTATTGTCTGCAAGGTGCACAGTCGTGCTTGTTAAGGGCAGACAGCCTTGTGCTGGGTGAGCTAGTTTTATGTTAAACAGACTGTCTGTGTTAGTGTTATAATGCGTGATTTGGATTACACTTGACAAATTAGCAGGGCAGATGAGCTCAGGCTAAGGACTTGAATTGTCGTGCCCGTATTACTCCCAGTACCCAAGCTAACTTGTGATGTGGAAGTCAGCAACACTGAAGATTGTGTACTACATAAAGGGAACTGTTAGATGCTGCTTTGAAAGAGTG
>NW_010430779.1:51687-82203 GCF_000710305.1 Buceros rhinoceros silvestris
CAACCTGCCAAAATCCTGAATATTTTCAACTTTGAGGTTGCTTGACCTCAGGTACGTAGACCAAATTCTCAAAAGTAAGTCAGATTGTGCAAAAAACCGTGCTTAGCCTCTTTAGCACATTTTACTTGTATTTGAGAAAAACAAGCAAGCAAGCAAGCAAAAAAACTTGAAAAGTTACTGTGTGCAGAAGAGAAATTTTGTTTCCCCTGGGTTTCCAACTTAGAACCATTGGGCCAGATGAGGTCCACCAGAACCAATAAGTTCTCCAAGAGGAGAGCCCTGCTTGCTCTTTTCTTGTAATTCCGCAGAAATGGGCAAAGAGCAGAACACGGGCAAAGGGAACTGTTTTATTTTTCCACTTCTGCTGCTCTTTCTTAGAGTGCCTTGTGATCCTTTGGTCATCACATGACATTATGCTATGATTCTTGAGTCCAGAATGCAGATACTTCTGCACTGAACTACGCAACTAGAAGTTGCACCGATCTCAGATCGTACGACTGAAAACCTAATCTTCTGGTCCTACAGACCAGGTCGAACTAACCCTGGAAAGGATTGCCAAATAGATTCTCCTTTCTTGGGGAAATTCTAAATTCAACTGAACAAGGCCCTGAGCAACTTGATCTAACGTTGAAGCTGGCTCTGCTTTGAGGATAGTTTTTCTAGAGGCCCTTTGACATAATTATTCTAACTACATTTGGTCACTAATGCAACAGGAGGCTTAAAGAGTCAAAGGCATATATAGGTCCAGACCCCAATCCAGTGACAAAACCAACTGAACATCAAGTATCTTCTGTAAAGCTATGTATGTGCCTAAGACTGTGTGAGAATTGGAAGTTTATGCCTCTGAGGAGCCCAGTGAAAAAGTATGGCACTTGACACTGACTTTGCAGGTATGCTTGACACATGCAACTGAAAATGTACAGGTGAGGTATCATCACCTGGCTTTGAAAATATGGTCCACTTGATCAAGTCATGATTTCTGTTTGAATACTCTTTTGCGTAAATTTCTGTTCAAACCTCTGGTAGGTGCTCTTCAAAGTGTTTACCTGTTGTTTGAGAAAACTCTTCTTATTTCGGAAACTTGTATGGTGGAAAAAAATGCATCTAAAAACAGTGCAAGGGAAGGTATAGATTATGTTCTCTGGACATAAAGTTGCTTTCTCTTTTTTCCATTAGGTCTTTGTCAGCCTCGTATGTCAGGAGTAGTTGGAGCAGAACCATTCTCTGCCAAATTGCGCTATACTGGCCCAGAAGATCCTGATTATGCCAACCTCATCAAACTGACAGTCACAATGCCACATATTGATGGTATGCTAAAATCAGTTGTAGAGTTGAGAGACCTCATGCAACAAGCTGTTATTTGAACTATTTTAAATAGCCAAAATAACATACAATCTTTTAACAGGTGGGACCAGAGAAAAATGTGATGCATGGATAAGTGCAGTTTGCAGCAAGGTGCATAAGATACTATGATGCATAGTCTTTGATCTGAAGATTAAATGTTTTCAGACTAATTGCATAGTTTATATAAGTTGGACTAGACCTACACTTTGTAAAACTCCTTTGAAAAGTATGTGGGAGATTTAGAAATATTTTATTTGTTGTTTTACGGTATAAAGACCTAATTATTGTGGATAACAGTCTCATACACACTTAGCATATCAACTTTCTTAGAATTCTAAAGTACATTAATTAAGTACAAAATACAGAGGCACTGCATAACTTGCTTAGTGTTTGACAAACTTTAGCTAAATTAAGCAGTTCTGACCATTGAAATATAGTGATAGTGCTATAAATTAATGTTTTTTAGGCATGCTGCCTGTTATTTCTACAAGAGAGCTCTCCAACTTTGAACTGACACTTAGCCCTGATGGAACTAGAGTTGGAAACCATAAATGCTCCAACCTGTTGGATTACACAGAAGTGAAGACCCACCATGGTTTCTTAACTGATGCTACCAAAAATCCAGATGTGATTGGAGAGACCATTCCCTATCAATACAGTCCAATAATTAGAGGCTTCAATACCTTACGCTTCTACCGCAATCTGAATCTGGAAGCCTGTTTATGGGAGTTTGTTAGCTATTATGACATGTCTGAGCTCCTCACAGATTGTGGAGGCACCATTGGGACAGATGGACAGGTACAAAAGTGCAACTTGATTTTGTACTGTGTTCTTACAATGAAAGATTTCTCATATAATGCATCTATGCTAGTAGAAATAAGTGGGTTTAGAATTAATTTAGTTGGAAAGTGTTCTTTTTTTTTTCTTAAGAAGTAGACTTCCTCTAAGACCAACTTTTTTCTTAAAGCTATCAATATTTGTTAAATACTAATAGGCTATATGTGAAATCCTTGTCCAATTGAAATTAAGGGAATAATTTAGTTTGAATGAAATTTGCTATGATTTTCTCTCAATACAGTTTTTGAAGTATTTTAGGACAAACTGATCTAACTTCTACTGTATAGTGGGCCACCTTAGTCTTTTCTTAGAATGAAAGCCTTCTAAAGGATTGCATTTAGAACATTGATAGTACTGGGCTATTTAGTATTAGTCATTGTGTATCTTAAAAATGAGTTTAAAAAAATTGTGAAGAGCCTTCTTGCTGATGACAATGAACTGCAGTGTCCTACCAGCTGCTTCGCTCTGCTGATCTCTTGGTTTAGCGGGTAATAAGACCCACCAGTGCAGACAGCACAGTGGTCTTGCATTACCCAGCAGAAAATTCCTTGGTCAGGAAGCAAAAAGGAACTGCCAGTATAGAATGGCTGAGGAGCAGAGCTGTGATAGTGGTTGTGGAGTTAAAAGAAAGAGATTTGAGAGATCTTCTACTTCCTTTGGAAATTGTTTATAGAAATTCGTAGTAATGTGGAAGCAAAAGGGTGCAGAATTTCTTCTAATGCAGTGACTGTGAAGTGAATCCCTAGGTCTTCCTTATGTAATTGCTACATAAACCTGTCTGATCCCGCTTAGGCTGTGCAATACAAAAGCTGTAGCTATGAAGATCAATTCTTTATGTCACAGAAAAGTCTCTTTGGGGAATAATCCTACAAGCTGGAAGAAAGACTGAAAATGCAGAACTTCATTTCAGAGAAGTCCATCCACAGCATGACAGCTGTGTAGTAAAGCTAACTCAATTTCCCAGCTCACTAGCCTTCCTTGTTGAGCCACTGTGGAAAGGAAGAGGCCACTGTGTTAAATGGCCATCATTTCTCTGCTTTTTAACAGGTGTTCATTTTGCCAGGGATCCATCCACTTATCAGACCTCAGTGGACTCAATGCACAAATATTTACTTTGTCAGTCAGATGAGAAAAACGTGTCATTGCCCAAAGAAACCTAAGGGCATGTGCAACAACAAAGTTATTTTACTACTAAAAGCAGAGGTGCCAATGGACATATAGATAGCTAATCAGATGATAAGCTGGTTTTTCTTTTTTTTTTTTTATACTTATATGCCTAAAGTCCACCTTATTCTGTGGGTGCCACAGATGATTGTACAGTCAGATGGCTGGACAAGAAATTGCACCAGGCTCTCTTTAGCCCTTGGTTAACTTTCTAACATTCTACCCCTTTTAACTAGAGATTATATACTCTGTAAAGTATAAGAACAGAACAAAATGGGACTTCTGCCCTTCTTAGATACAAAGTCCTTGATGGACATGTCATCTCAGTGCTCTGTTATCATTCTGCTTCCTTCTCTGTTACAGAGACCAGTTCAAGGGCTCTGCCTTGACATTGGAAACTCACTGTTGGTGCATCTGCTTGGGGTTGCCCCTCTGCTACAAGCAGATCCTCCTATAGTTACATTCCACTGGAACCATGAACCTGTCACAGGGAAGGGGAAGGCATGCAAGTGTGGGATGTCAACCTTACACATTCCTACAAGATAAAAATGACAGCAGTGTTCGCTGTTCTTAGAATGATTTCATTTCTTCAACTCATCATTCCTTTGACTATCGCCTTACATCCATGCAATATGCAACCATACATTCTTATTTTCCACACAACACAATCGTAAGCACATAAGCACACACAGCTGCCAAGCAGCTGTAACTGATTCTGTGACCTATGCAAGCTAATTCTCCCTCAGTGAAAAGGAAGGAGACCTGGTATGAATTCTGTTTTAAATATTTTTATACCCTTCAGGGAAAAGGATGAATAGCTTGTGCTGACAAATGTGTGTCTAAATAAAACCTGTATATGTCTATATGCATATAAACAGAGGAGAAAATAAGCACCATTCCAATATTTTAGTAAATGAAAATAACCTGTATATTCAGTAGTGGAGGACGTGCATAAATGGCAATGTGGCCAAGGAAGAGAGCTGTATGTGCTTTAAGCTCCAGAAGAATTATGTATGTTGGCTAAGATCCCTTATTTAAAAGCAGCAAGGAGTGAACATGAGCTATGAGAGCCATGAAACTGCAGCTGAAACTGCCTTGTAGGTTATGGATAAAAGGTTATGGTGTGGTAACTGAAATATCAAGCTGAATTACTTCTAGCAGTGAAGTATTGCCCTGCAGCCAGTACGCGCTTCAATGCCCTCCCTGTTTCCCCCACCTCCATGTAATTCTTCTCCAAGTTTGGTCTTTATCTTCACATGACCCCCTCCAGCTGAGAGGGGAGGCAGTCAGTGCCCTATCTCTGTGGTTCTTACCATTGTTGGTTTTTTCTCCTTCAGTGAACAATTAATAATCCTCCTCTGTGAGAGGAAAGCTGGCAGCTATGGTTTTCACCATGTTTTTTTAGCACACAAAGGAAGCTTAAGTTCTATTATGTAGACAGAACAGATAAATAACAAAAACACTCTTACCACGTCCTGCTACCACTGCAAATTTAATAGCTTGAATTTACCAGATATTTTGGATAGGTGTTTAAGCTCAAAATTCTGTTCCTTGATTCTAGCTCTCCGGTACCTTTACGGTCAAACAAAGATAGCGCTGTTGATTCAGACGGAGATTTCACAAAAGCAACTGGCAATATCTTGCATGATGCAGACCTTCACTTTATGGGAGCTCCTCCTATGGTAGAGGAAGAAGATGAGCTTCAGTCAGCAAGAAGTGAGGTGGAGACCTGCACCTGGTGTAGTTCTTCTGGCAGTGCTCCTAGTGTTTGCTACAGGCTGCAGCTGTCTTAGCCAGTTCCCATGAACTCATGCACTGTCATAATACATACAGAGAAGGTCTCAGTTTTCTTTTTTTTTCCTTTGAGGCCTTTTGCTTGTGACCCATTCTCTTTCTCAATTATGCTGTGCATGAGCAAACCCTGTGTGAGTTAGATGCAGCACTCCTTTCAGTATACAGCTTAATGCTTTGCTCATGGGTCTGCCCATATTCACCTCATCTGAAAAACGAGGCATTTATGTATCCAAATATGGATTTAGATGTGCAGCTTAATAAACATATTTAAAAATAAAGACCTAGTCCTCTTTAAATTGAGCTAATTCATTTGGATATAGTTCTGGTTTGGTTAAAGTTAACCAAGCTTTGATGATTAGCCCCAAGAGTTTTCTTTTGCACAACTTGCAGTCACAGCCTAAAATTCAATGTCTGTCTTTGCATATGTATAGGCCTTTAAAAAGAGGAACCTACCCAAGGGCTGTCTTCCTCTATTTTCACATAATTTAAAAGGTTGGACTTTACTTCATGGGGACATTTTGAGAGTCAAGTACTACAGACATCTCACATTTTCAAGATGCAGGTTCTAGAACAGTGCCAGATGTTCATGAAAGGAAGTTAGAAAACAGTGAAAGCCAAGCGAGTGACTGTCCTTTGATAAAATATGTATTGAACTGTTGGTCTAGACTTATTTTATAGAGTAGGAAGTATTATTTGATCTCATTTCCTACTGTTATAACTGTTTGCTGTAGCCAGACAGATTAGCATCTGAAGGCTTCCATGTGATTCTGGCCAAGTATTTATATGTGGATATTGCTTTTCTTAGTTCCAGTCCATTGCCAGACTTGGCGTAGGGAAGCAAGGAAATTACCATTCAAACAAATTTTGTTAACAATAAATAGTTAAAGAAGTCTTTGAAAGAAACAAGAAGGTGAAAAACATATTTTAAAATACTTGAACATGCAGATTGATACCTTGAAGCTACTGTACTTGTTTTGTTCTGTAACATAAACTGTTATTTCTGGCCAAAAATGAAAATGTTTCTCTTCCACTATGTTCAGTTCACATTTATGCTACACACGTTATGGCACTGAGTGTATGAAAATCCCTGGTCTGTTGCCACAGCCTATATGAGGCAGCTTTCTGAGGTTTTTTTCTTACACAGAAACAGTATTATTTCCAGCTTTACTTGTTCTGGTTTCACCACAATCATACTTTAAGGGGAAAAGTCGTCTCTTCTGAAAAATCTCACTGGATGCTATAAAATGCAAATAGACGTAAATGTCTATTTTCAGATTATTATGTTCAGTTCAGTTGCCACAGTTTAAGACAACCCCTGTAACTCGTGTTCCCTTGAGATGGGAGCTTACTAACAGGCAAACCCTTTTTTCTTCAGCTGTAAACACATGCATTTAGTAAGCGCTGTGAAGAAAAACCTCCACTATAAAGTTAATGCACCAGCAGTGTAACAAAGTCAGAGGTTAAATTTTTGAAGGAGCTGGCACTTCAAGGCTTTATTACGTTCTCCTCTCCAATCAGACTTCTTTAAACAAACCTGTTTTGCATTTCACCTGTGACCTACCTGGCTGTGTGCCTTCTTGGGGCCAAATCTTTGCTTTACCATACTGGTATTGTGTAAACAGTTAATTGATAACATTGTTAAGCTTTTGTGACTCAAATCCACAGACACAGCAAGTAAAAGCAATAGAAAATGAGGCTTAGGGTAATTTGGAAGACAAAAATATAATTGTCATGGAAAGATTGTTTAATTGGGATAAAACATGTGCTATTTCTAATTCTGATTTTATCAGTACTAAAAGTGCACACACACACACACAGTGCCAAGTTCTGCCCTCTGGAAATGTAAGCCAGATAAATATAATACAATATAAATGTAGAATGGAGTCCACGCCCCAAAGCCTTAACTGAAAATATTTTTTATTGTAAATATTCTCACTTGTTACATGACAGATTCTCAAACTAATTATGGGTTTTTACTTAATGAAGTTTGACAGTTTGCATCAGAAATGGGAACAAAAGAACAACACCTATAGAAACTCCCATTAATATTTCCTAAGTCTTAAACAGGAATTGTCAGTGTTCAAAAATAGACCTTATGCTCTGTCGTAATTTATCTTGCAAAGAAAATGTATGAAACTCTTATATCGATGCCCAGTAAAAATCATGTTCTTCCCTTACACACAGGAATTTTGCGAGGCACTGTTTGAGCAATTTGGGATCTACATTTTTTCAGATATTAACTGTAAGAGTCTATTCCCTGCTTGGAATTTTTGTCTTCTAGCTTCCCAGGTTCTCCAGACCTGCCATTATCACAGAGTATGAGACACAATTTCCCAAATTCAGCTGAGGTGTAGCTGTACTCTGATTTCTTTTCTGGTATCACAAGGCTAAAAGTTGCATCCACTTATTATAGTTTAAAATTAATGTTAATGCATAGAATTTTGTCAGTACAACTGCTAAAACTGCATAAGATGCATAGATACATAATGCACCTGTTCTGTCTCTCCACAGTAGTTAAGATGATCCTACACTTACACAGCTCTAAGTTACCATTTTGGTTTCATCAGTGTCACACCAAGATAAAATATGAACAGCTGGCTACTTTCAATAAGCTTTTCAGGCTGTGCTGGGAAATAAAGATAACTCAATGGAAAGAATGTTTTCTCATGTTTGCCTAAATGACATTATGAAGAGAGCTAGAGAAGTAAGACCCCTCCATCTGTGTAACACATTCCATTGATTCATTTGTTGGGGGTTCTGTTCTAACTCTGACACCGTTTTCCTCTGCAGTTAATTTCATCTCTTTTTTTTAATTTTATTTTTATTATATCGAAAAGATTCTCTATATTTCATATAGCATGTCTTGAGATATTTCTTTTCTGCCTACTGAAGAGTAGTTTTCCCCTCATGGCATTTTCCTTTATAACAAGGAATTAGAGAGCCTAATTTACTGTTGGGACAGAGAGAATTTCTTATTCGGTAATTCTCTGGCTATCAGTATTGTAGGTTTTCCTCCACCCCTGCAAGTCCATGAGTGCTTGAAGAACAGTTTGCATGCATAAAAACTGGTCAGCCAGTTTAGCAAGAACTCTCCCTACATGCACAAAAGGCAAATATACTGCGGGATGCACATAGACATGCAAAGTACATGAATAAATTTCCAGGCTAAGGCAAGCAGCCTTGCTGCCCAGGCATCTATTATGGGTTTTGCTAAAAAGGAAGAACCTTCTAAATCCTAGGGTCCTGGAAATGGAGAAATGGTTTCAGATTTTCCCATGGAGCAGTGGTAATGTATGGCAAATGAGCAGTGTTGCCCCAGAAGGGGTCCTGCTGCTGGATTTCTACAGTACAAATGAGTTGATCTCACTAACATGTTCCTATTGAATGGAGGCAAGAAAACCCTAAATGTTTCTTACAAACCCCATTAATGGATTGCTTTATGTACAGTATATATGAAGAGCTGATGACACCTTGTACTTGAAAATCAAGAAAAGCTTTGAAAGAAGGTTGGTTTTTTTACACGGGGTGGCATAAGATACTGAGCTAAAAAGGGGTTCGTGGATCACTGTGTCCTGGCCTCTGCCTTAAGCCTCTATAGAATGTGCTTCCAACAGTAGTAAACTTAGTATAAAAACTAATAGGATTTCACGGCCTCTCTATTCCTGTTGAATGCCACCACACTGAGAACTATAAATTCTTCTGATTTCTAGGCTGTGTTTGTCATGGCCATCTTATGCCCATTTGTTCCCGTGTCAGCACCATCTTTCATCCTCAGTGGCCCTTCTCCACTGTTCATGTCCTGACGTGTATAGACAGCATTCTTATTCCCCCTCAGCCTTTGTTGTTCTAGGCTAAACAACCTGGCTATTTTAGTCTCTTCTCATCAGATAGTTTTGCCACTCCTGCGATTATGTTGATTTCTTTTTCTGCAGTCTGCAATGCAAATTAGGCTTTTTCATGCACGAATGATCAAAGCTGTTGCAGATAAGCTCTCACTAGTGCTCTGTATAATGGCATGCTTCTAATTTCCAACCCATTCCTCAGTTTATCTTAGGATCATATCATATAGAGAGGGTTGGGAGGTCATAGTTATGATGTGATCAACTTACATACCAAAAGTTTTTGTCTCGTTGTTTCTAACCCATGCCTTTCACTTCTACCAGAAATCCCTGTCGTTAGTTTCTGTTTCCTTATACTTCATGCTATAAAATATCACGTCACTTCTGTTATTCTCGTCCTCAAGGTCATTAAATTCTCCCTGTGTGATAGTCCTGTCCTTCTCTACATTATCATTAAGCATTATCTATGCTTCTTTTCAGGAGGGTAATGGTCATATATTAAATCTTCCAGGTACCTTTGTCTCTTCCTCATAAGCAAACTGAATTTCAGATCTTTGATTTCAATGTCTGATTCTTACCGTACAACATGCAGATGTAGAACAAAAACACACAGAGAAAAGCCAGCATAGTTTTTCTGGGATGACTTTTCAATAGTAACACATTTGTTATACTACCAAATGTACTCAGTTCTTGACACTGTTCCAGAAAGTGACAAATGTTCAAGGTTACTCCTGAATCAAAGGCAAATAGTGATGCACTGCAGAGTTGCATCATAGCTATATGGGGTTTTCTTATAGAAGTGAGAATTCTGTGGTTTTATTTAGAACAAGTTAGCAAATCCATGTCTGAAATAATTGCTCAGATATCCATGGAGTTATCCCAGAGTTAGATTTGCAACTTAAAAAGGACTAAAGAATAGTATTTGTGTCTAACTTCAATTTGTCATTCAATACATGTAGAGAAAAAAAAAAAAACACCCCTTTTTTTTTGTTCCAAATAGAAGTTCTTGATTGTGTTTTTGTAAAACCAACAAAGAAGCATCGATATAAAATAGTCTATAACTGTAGCATCTCCTGTTGTCTACCAGGCTGCTTTACCGCATGATACTGTGTGTTTCGACTGTCTGCAGTCTAAATGCTAGCACATTATGTGGGGAAATATAAGCATAGCGTGTAGATCAAGGACTGTCACACATGAAAGTGAGCGAACTACAAACATTTGCCATAAAGAACTCCTTAATTAGTTCAGAGTATTTAGTCAGTGCAGGCAGTAAATTTGAGGTTTCATAGTATTACTAAAAGTTTTGTCTGGCATATGGAAATGTAAAGCAGCTGTAAGGTAATGGACGTTCAGCTCCCATGACATGCCACTGGGTGAAGTCAGAAACAGTTTGATTTTCACACCGCTTGTAAAGTTCTTTGAATGTTAGGGTTTTTTAATAGTGCAAAACGTTCTTTAGAAGCTTGTAATGTAATCACTCCAGGGAAATGTTCAGATCTACAAATTTACATATGGAATTTCTATTGGAAGTAAATGAAAGTTCAACACCATTTATGCTTTTGCAAAATTTCCCACTGGGAGATGATCTCAGTGCCTTTCTTTCCATGTCTTTCTAAGATAATCCAGAATGTTCTAAAAGAACCTGAGTTGCACATTTCTAATCAGAGGGATGTTAATGATCAAGTATTTGTAACAGAACATAAACACAAAGTCTCTTTAGACAGGTGTGTATCCATGTATCACCATGTAACATATAAGAGGTATATTAAAAGGAGGAAGTTTGCTGAGCACTGTTCTTCTTGCATTTTTTCATCAAAATATATACAAAACATACGTAATTCTCTGACTAATAATAATTAATTTCAGTGCTACTTCTTGTACAAAATATGCATAAAGGCTTTATTTTAAAATGTGTATCAACTTGCATATTATTCTTAGTTCTTCCAGACAATATGATGTGTGTGTTTGCATGCAGTAGCTACTATCCATGCATAAAAGAAGAAATAGTTCCAGAGACGAATAAGCAGAGTCCAAGGACTCAGTTTTGCAAAGACATCTGAGCAAATTCAAGGTCTTCCAGAAGAGCTTCTTAGAGGATAGTAATGTAAGAATGTAAGCAAAAGAGTTAGTTAAGGTGAAAGGATAGAGCAAATGGAAAAGGATATTTAAAAAATTTCCAAAGTCTTAATTTCTAGCCATGTTGTTTAGATACTTAAAAAAACTAAATGAAATTATGAGTCAAAATTAAGGGATTTATGTTTTATCAGAACACATATCCAGTTTGAAATACAAATATAGAACTTGAAGGAATGTAAACTCAGCTGAATTCCTTTCAAAGGTGGTGTTTTGCACTTCATCTGTAATTTGCAAAATGAGAAAATTTGGTTCAGGTACAATATTTATTCCAAGTTCTGTCTTCTCTTTCTCTTACATTTGGATTACTTGTGCAATACTGCCTTTCATGACCACTAACCTAAATAAATAATTTCCCTTTTCTTAGGTTCTCAACCTAGTACAGTCCTATGTCACGCTGAGAGTTCCCTTGTACGTCTCTTATGTTTTCCACTCTCCGGTGGGTGTGGGAGGCTGGCAGCATTTCGACCTACAGTCAGAGCTCCGGTTGACTTTTGTATATGACACTGCCATCCTGTGGAAGGATGGGATCGGTAGCCCACCTGAAGCCGAGCTCCAAGGTGGGTGTTGGATTTCTGTGCATCAAACTCATGTTCTGTTACTAAGAGTATAATTTGCACACAGCAGCATGATTTTTTTCAGTCATTTTAATACTAAAAACAAATAATAGTATGTCATTTATTATTGTAAACGATCTGTCATTCCCTAGCATTCCTAGCAGCAGAGGTTCTCCTCTGGGATGCTTAGGAAAGACAGGTAAAGTTGACATTGGTTCTTGTGTTGCAAAGAAAGATTATTGTCGTGTTATGCTTGAAGTATACATGCAAACATTAACACATTTATTTCTACTCAGAACCTCAAGGTTCACTAAATGTTCATATCCTATTACCACACAAGATGTTTGCACTTTAATGAAGGAAAAAAAAAAGATACTTTTCTGTGATATCATTTTTTCCTGGCCATGAGTGTACAGTTTCAGAAACTTTTGATATTTCAAAAACATTGATTGTGAAACATTCAAAAGAAACAGAAATATATAATGGGTATAATAGCCTGTCCTCTCTGTTAGGGTAGTAAACTGTGAAACATTCTTTAAATGTGATAGAGACTGTCAATAAATGTTTGTGACTATAATTAGTCAACAAATGAAACTCTATCATTACAGAATTTATCTTTGAAAAAAGTTGGGGTTTTTTGAATGGCGACGTGCAGATGTCTGTGAAAGATAAAATGTATGGTTACACCTGTATGCTGCTTTGTTCTGTTTATGCAAATTTACATAGTATTTCCCAGCATTAAGCTTCAGGTGTTCCATATACATCTCAACCTAAAGTAGAATATAGGCTATAATTATGTATGTACCCTTACACAGTTTCAGGACTCCAGTGAAGATGAGACCATTTTTTGATTCTGCAAAATCTGTATATGAACTACAGAAGTCATTACTAATGCAATTTCTGTCCTCATCTTAAGAGGAGGAAATTAGGAGCGGCAAAGGGAACCTATAGTGCATGAAGAATGTAGCACTTGTCAGGCCATGCCTAAAGAATAAGCCACATGCCACAAATCATATGATGTACTAGTCACTAAATAACAACCAGATCTAATCCTCAGCCTCAGCAGTTATATGGTGCATCTATGCATCCTAGCTTTGATGCTTTCCTTTTTTATTTCTCTGTTTTAGAAGCTGGTGGTCGTGTCTTTGGAGATGATAAATGTTGGCAGCTCCCTTAAAAAACACCCAGCACAGAACACATGATAAACACAGAGAGGTAGTGGAGAGTAGACCTCCAACATTTCCCAGTCCGATCTGGGCAGTATTTTCTCACTCCACAGCCTCGCATAATGAGCAGCTGTTTTTCTGGGCAGGGAGGAGTTAACTAGTTTCCCATTTATTTCCATACGTCTGGATACATATAACTATTCTACATAAATTCTACATAAAACTGTATTGCAGTCAAGGTCTTCTAAAGCCATAACTTATACTTACATATATTTCAAATGTACCAATAATTATGATTAGTACTGGTGATTCTGTACAGGTAGAATACACTCGCATGGGTGAGTGTGTTCGGTTTCTGACACATTCGTGGAGGAACATTCCTGTTTCCTTCTTGTTCCCAAAAACCAGAATGGTGTCACATTCTGTAAGGGAGCACTGGAGGAAACGCCTGAACTCTGAAGCTTTGCAGAACTCTAGAGAAAAAGGGACTTGTCTGAAAGCTGCAGCAGTAAACCTCTTCTGATGCATAAACAAGAGCTTGTAACCTGAAATTAGGAAACACTAGGCCTGTGTTTTGAGCCAGATTCATGCCAGAAATTACCAGCAATACAAAGCCTGTCAGAATGTGTTTCACAGATTTAAGCACCCTCAAGCACATTGCCGTGGAAGCTACAAACAACTGCTACAGCTAAATGCTGGTGGGTGCTGCCTTGGGACGATAAATGGGGAAGCTCTCGTACAGAATATCTCTGAAGCAGCTTTCATTGTTAGGAGTCAGCTTGAATACCTGGGGAAAACAGAAGTATTCTTCCTTTCATACAACCCTCTGGTAGCTGACCGTGCTCTTTCCTGAACACAAGCACAGACTATGCTGTGGACTTTCCTCAACCTATTAGAGTGACTGTGTGGGTCCATTACAACATGTAGAAGACTTTTGGGAAGTTCTGTATGGAAAAGCTGAAAACTCCAGGCCCCACTGCGTAAATTTGTGTTTGAGAAGGATCTTGAGTCAACTCAAAAGGTATCAGCAGGGCCTCTCTCAAACAACTGACATGACAAGTGAAAATGAAAGAGAGGGGCTGGTGTTTCATAGGAGTGTGATTTATTTGTTGTCTGCAAGTGGAATAAACCTTGTGAATTGGCTTCTGCTGCCAGGTTCCCTGTACCCAACAAGCATGCGTATTAGTGAAGAGGGGCGCTTGGTTGTCAACTTCAAGACCGAAGCCCGGTTTCATGGTCTGTTTGTGATGTCCCATCCTGGTAAGCTTAATCTACACTTTAGTGCTACCATAAAAAGCAAAGACACCCCTCACAAGTTTTATACTACTCATTTTTCTTATTTCTGCTACTGATATCTGAATTTGTTATGTACCGTGTTCCTCAGGTAAGGATTTTTCCTCTGTTTGTGATTTCTTATTTGTCATTGATGACTCTATTCAGATTGTCAAACTTGATGAAATATACATGAATCCAATGGAAAACCCATAGTTCCATTTGTTCAAGAGACCGATTTATGAAAGATGAAGATCTAGGCCATTCTGTCCACTGGGGATCTGTAAATCTATGGTTTTAGACCAAAAGCTATGATTAGCTCTTTACTTATGTTGCCCTAGGAACTTAGATGGCATTAAAAATTCTTTTCTAACTTGAAGCCTTTGTAGGTTATTAAGACCTTTTTCAGAGAGTAGGAAAAGGTCTGGTATGAGCATTGTATCACTCTGTTAAAAAACCATTCTCATTGCCATTCAATTACTTATTGCTAAGGACCTGATCCTGCAATTTAATCTGTTTAAACCTCTCTGCCTTTGTTCAGAATAATCACAGGTGTAAGAGTCTGTCTACAGACATAAATCTGAGCATGAATGTTGGCTATGGAAAAGATTATCTAACTAAATTAAATCTGCTGAACAATAATGAGAAGGGGAAAAAATCATCTGAAGAAATCTCTTTTAGTTTAACTCAGTTTTATTAACCTATAAAACTCCTTCATAGTGCTTTTACTTTTTCTCAACTGTCCTCTAGTGTGTTAAATTTTGCCTCTAAGGCAGAGCTGAAAGAGTTACACTGCCAAGAGACATTCCAAGTTTAAAACAGGAGGGATTATAGATCTTTGCCATTCCACTCTCACTGTTTTCCTTGTCTGTTACATTTAATCTTCATACAGTTCTGGTTGTATAGCCCAAAAGCAACTGTTGAATAGACACTTGAACATGAATCAAAGGAGCCAGCTGTGTTGGCTGTAATTGATTTTGTTAGTTTCAGTTAATAAAACCCAGTGCCCTGTAAAGGTATTAACATCAACTGTAGCATTATAATTCATGAATAATTGGGAATGTTTTTCAGGCTCTGAGAGTTTGCAGTGAAACACTAAAGGTGACAAATCTGTCTCTTGGCATGTTTCTAGCTTCATCTCTAACTTCCATGGTTATGTCAGCTGATCACCCGGGACTGACATTTAGCCTCAGCCTAATCCGAAGTGAGCCAACATACAACCAGCCAGTACAGCTGTGGAGCTTTGTTTCAGATTTTGCGGTAAAACCTAAACCTTCACTGTGTCTTCTGTTCCCCAGGCCTGTTAGTTAGGAGGTTGGTGAAATAGCGCTTGCTATCTCTCTCTTCAGGTTCGAGACTATTCTGGAATGTACACCGTGAAGCTGTTAGCTTGTACCACTGCTCCTCATCAGGAGTACAGCCTACCAGTGATCTGCAGTCCTAGAGAGCCGATCACGTTTGATCTGGATATCCGATTCCAGCAGGTACCATCCAATGATACCTTCAGCATGTTTCATTTTTAGTGTGATTCCCAAATTGCCTTTGTTGGTCTTGTAATAACAGTGCTAGAAACTGTATATACTTGCTTATAAACAAGCCAATTCCTAAAGTGGTGGAACAACACATACTCATCTCCTGCTTTTTAACCAGTTTTACCCGTAAGAGAGGAGCAGAAATGGTTTTTTGTCTTCAGTGCAAAGTAAATCTTTGATAGCAAATAAGAAGCTCATCGACATTGGTTTAAGGGATAGTTACTGTAATATGAACTAAACTTTGAGAATTCTCTACTTATCTGGTGACTTCGGTATGAAATAATTTTATGAGATAATTAGGAAAATAAAAAATTGTTATCAGAAGGTTTTCATCTGACACAAAGATCAGAGCTAGGTCTCTGGTATCAACAGTGGGACCTCCAGAGGAATATTCATTCAGTCCTAAGGCAGGACATCCTTCACTGACTATGAAGTGCAGAGAGCCAATACTGATAAAATGCTTAGCTTTGAGACTCATGAAAGTGAGTGAGACAAATCCTACCCGTAGCAATACAGATCATATGGTCACGTGGAATCAGGAAAACATCATCATCATCATGGCTTGGCTTCGTGAATGAAGATCTGGGAAGGGCTTTTCCCACGCTCACTGCAAGCGATGAGTGCACCCTTCAGGTCTGCGCGGTGGAATTTTTAGGTGAGGCGCAGCGTGCGCGGAACTGGCTCCACCCTTTACACCTGAGGTTCATCTGCCAGGGCCTAGCGAGCTTGGACGGTGACAGCGAGGTCCTCGGGTCATAGGTTTGGTTAGGGTGTCCTTCTCTGAGATGATGGATGCCTTACAGGGCTAAATGAGCTCCATCTGCCCGGGTTTGGAGTCAGAGTTGTCCTTCTCCTAGGATGGTTGCCCGAAGGCTAGTGAGCCCATCCTGCCCGTGGACACACTTTGTCTGACCCTTCAGTTGAGACCTGTCTGGCTTGGGAGACCCCACCGGAGGCACATGCCACCACCAGCACAGCTCTCAACCTCACAAGGGCACGCAAGATCCTTCCCCATGGCAAGGGGGTGCCCGTGAAAGAGTCGCTGCTCTGCCTCCGGACATCACAGACCCGGGCACGGGGCGGCCGGGGCCTGCCAAGAACGGGAGTCCTGGAGAGTCAGGAAAACAGCACACCTTGCATAAAGCCCAGCTGTAAGTTCTGTAGCTGAGAAAAAATATGGAGAAATGGACTCTGCTGTAGAAATCATTGACTGAGAAAAATCTGGGGGTCATGTTGGATAGTTAACAGAACGTAAACTGCTGGTTTACAGTGTTATCCCAAGGGCTAGTGTGACCTTGGGTTGTGTGTAGGTGGAATTTATATAATTTCTGTTATTTGGAGCCGGAACAACTAATACCAGTACAATGAGGCTGTGGCTTCATGCTCATCAGTAGTATAGATATATGCCATTAAACCATCTTACAGTATAAATGTGATCCATGTCAGTCAGGGATACACAATCACTTTTCTGTTGAATTAGCCAGAGTACACAAGGGAATGTATGCAGTCTTTATGCTTTCATTGGGCATTATGCCAGCTGTGGAAGAACAGATGATTCGTGATAGGGCATTAAGTCCTGGCAAAGCAGAGAGATGGTACATGATCTGACGTGAATCCTGCCTTTTCAGAGTTAACCAGCAAAACATTTTGAAAAAGATTGAATGGAGGGGGTGAGGGGAAATTACACTAGTTCAGCACTTCAGCTTTTGTCTGGCAATTCTAATCTGCTTCTAGGAACTCCAAAGAAATTCACAGCAATGCTAAATCACAGCTTGTGTCTGGTGCTAGTATAAACAAGAGTGGTAATTGTTCCCTTTGATCATAGATTGAAAGACTATGTGGACTTAAAGCAGGTTCCAAAAAAAGCGGCAGTGCAGTAGCTCAAATTCAGTAGGCAGTATCTAGCACTTTAAGATTTCCTAGTCATTCTGCAAAGCTGAATAAGCATTGGTATTTATTGTTTTAGAAATAGGAAACAAAAGACAGAGAACTGGGCATGAAAAGTCAGACTGTAATGCTGGTCCCTAGACTAGGAAACACCTGATACCTTGCACAGGCCCACTGCATCCAGTCCTGGGGTCCCCAGTGCAGAAAGACATGGGCCTCTTGGAATGGGTCCAGAAGGCCACAGAATAGTCAAAGGACTGGAACACCAGTCCTACGAGGAAATGCTGAGGGAGTTGGGGTTGTTCAGCCTGGAGAAGAGAATGAGCCAAAAAGACCTTATTGCCTCCTGTTTTATAAAGGGAGCTTAAAAGAAAGCCAGAGAGAGTCCTTTTACCAAGGACTATAGTGACAGGACAAGGTGCGACTGACCCAGAGAACTGTGGATGCCCCCTCCAAGAAGTGTTCAAGGCTGGGTTGGATGGGGCTTTGAGCAGCCTGATCTATTGGAAGATGCCCCTGCCCATGGCAGAGGGGCTGGGCTAGAGGATCTTTAAAAGCTTCCTTCCAACCTAAACCATTCTATGATTCTATAAAGTTAGTGTCACTACCAGACTAAATTGACTTTGATGGTAAAGTCTAATGATGAAATGAAATGGTAGGGTAGGAATTGTTTCTCCGAATTCTTAGTCTAGTGCTCCGACTGCTGTGCTGAATTATCTTCTTGGGGGTTTTAATATAGGACTTTTTTTTTTTTTTTTTTTTTTTTTTTTTTTTTTTTTTTTTTGTCATTTTCTTGGAAACTTTTTGTTCTAATTTTGTTCATAATTGTTTTCACTATTCACAAATGGGGGACCATTTTAAGAATTAAATATCAAGAAGACAATATATTTGATGTCTGAGATTTTGGTTCAAACATGTATTTTGGTTCTTTAACATGTATCCGCCTGTCTTCTTTTTCCATTCTCTGTGACCCCTGAAAAGAAGAGTAGGTAGCCTGGAAGACTAGTGAAGATTTTATTACCACTGTCTCACTTTGGGATTTCCTGGAGATGAACAGCATTCAACCTCCAGTCTCTGCTTTATCCCAGTACTTTCAGCATCTCCTTTCTTTAAATATGCATGACCATTTCCTGTCAGAAGCATTTCCATAATCAGGATACTTGCTGCCCTGGGATGGACCAATCTCAAGAGCTCTCTGCTTCTTGAGGTACCAAATACTTCATGGGCTTTGTTCCCATGGAGATGGGGATGTCTACCATGACAGATCTGCATTGTCCTGAAATCATCCATATGCAGAGTTGATGGGCATGGCAAATAGGTAGAATAAGTTGACAGTACTCTTCTCACCTGGCAGATCCAATCCTCACTGATTATTTTTTTTAAGAATTCTAGTCTAAAATGCCTTAAGTGCACTTAAATGTAATTATTTTATGAAAATAATTATATTTAAACTGCTGTCATAAATAGCAGCTATGTATCAGCCACTGCCACACTAAGACTTACACATAAAGCTGAAATAAAGACAGTAACTTGAAACAGGACACCTAAGAGATGTATTCATAGCACATACCCAGGCCATTGCTCTTATCATTGTTGTAAACCGTGTGGCTGAAGTCCAGTGCCTTTAGCTGAACACACACTTCTATTCAGTGCACATTTACACTGCCCAGGAAGAGCTTGATGAGGCCATACTTGATTTTCCTTCAGAACCACACCTGGAAACCAGTTGTGCCAGTCAGGTATTTGAAGCTGTGGGACTGCAATTGAACAGTCTGAATCCCAAGCATTTAGAAGGAAGCATTCCAAGAGAACGGAAAAGATTTTTTTATTATTATTATTCCTGTAAGAAGGCTATGGAGGTACGATTCCTCTTTCTGAAGAGTAGCAGTGGGTTTATGAAAATATTTCAGCTGTATATTCTTCTTGCCAAATCCTTTTGTTTTAATAGTTTTGTGATTCTGTTGTGAAAAAGGGATTTGAAGATGAACAAACGTCAGCTGTATAACTTGCAGCATTAGTTTCTGTTGATATTATTCTATCTCACTCCATCAGCCCCTAGTCCATGAACCAGTAAGAATGGTTTCTGTTTTATTTCCTTTCTTTCCACACACATATACATATATATACGTAAGTATACATATACATGTTAAGATTTTTTAATTTGTTTAGCGGTCTTTTGGGTTTTTTTAATGTGCGCATCTTCCACATTGTTTCCTCAGGTACTCTGCATCTTTTTGAACTTTGGGCTTTCCCCAATTCTTCAGTTCACTATATTCTTTCCCTTTTGTTATGCCGTTGTTGTGGTTTGAGCCCACCCAGCTGGCAACAAAGCAACCACACAGCTACTTGCTCACTCCTGTCCCCCTCTGGTGGGATGGAGAGCAGAAAAAACAACAAGCTTAAAGGTTGAGACAGAGGACAAGGATGGCTCACTCACCAGCTATGGTCACGGGCAAAAGACACACTAGACTTTGGGAAACAAAATAAATTTAATTTAAACAAAACTACCACCAATTCACTGACTGAATCAGAGTAGGATGTTACTTTACTCTTCATAAGTAAAAGATCTTAATTAAATGCACCTTCCCCTTGCCCCTCCCTTCTTCCTGGGCCCAGCTCTGCTACCTCCTGCCCCCAGCGGCACAGGGGGACAAGGAATGAGGGTTGTGGTCAGTCCCAGTCCATTCCATGTGGTTTCCACTGTGCCTTCCTCCTCAGGGGGAAAACTCCTCACAGTCCTCCCCTGCGGCAATCTGGTGTCCCTTCCACAGGAGATAACCCTCCATGAACCTCTCCAGATAGATAGCGTGGATCCCCAGTGTGGGCTGTGATACTCCCACCAATGAATCACTCCAATGCGGGCCCCCCTCAGACTCATGGTCTTCTTCAGGATCAGTCCCCTGCTCCAGCATGGGGTCCTCCACAGATGGGACTGCTGCAGATGGGACTCTTCACCATTGATCTCTGAGGGCTGCAAGGGATCAACCTGCCCTCTCTCCGCAAGTTGAAGGGGAATGGCTGCTTCAGCTTGCCACCCCACCTCCTTCCTCACTGATCTGGGTGTCCGTATCTCTCTCATCCCACTTCTATCCAAAATAAAACAAGAGCTCCAAAAACAAAAGACAGTTGCCTTGAAAGTTTCCCCTCTTGAATATGTTGTCACAGAGGGACTGATTGGCTCAGCCTTGGCCAGAGGTGAGTCTGACTTGGAGCTGGGGAATTTCAGGAGCCACAATAGTAGCTTCCTCCCCTGCTGCCAAAACCCTGCCAGACACAAACCAAACAGAGCCATGTCCGTCTGTACTTTGCCTTCTAAGTTGTTATATGGCCCAATGAGAAGCTGCTGATGATAGTATTCATTTATTTTATTCTTATAATCTAAAGGAATAACTGTGTCAAATATATAATGATAAATCCTAGCATTAAAAGATGTTCAAATGGTTTGATGCATTTTCACATACATGATCCCTGCATACATTTCACATACGTGTGCCCTGCAGCACATCAGAGGAACTGACACTTGCAAATGAATCCTCAGCAATGTGTACTTTCCAATAATTGGCAGAGGATCAAAAGCATAGGTGGGACTTGGGTGTAAGAATGAAAATGGGGTAGAGAAAACAGGCTGTGATGAGTCAGAGGGAGACAAGTTATTGAGGAAAATATTTCCCTTGTGTTTCTCTCACACGTAAGTTGCCCTGGGCACCTCCTTGGCTGGGATTTGGAAAAAAGTTGTGGGAAGAAACTAACTTAGAATCCTATCAAATATCACAGAGGCAGATAACCCAAAGGCTGAATGCTTGTAAAATATATAGCAATATAAGTCTAGTACAAAGAAATTATTTTGGTTAAATTGTGTTACTGCATGTAGATGTGCAGAGCTGGTGAATAATGTACATTGGGAGACAATCATGCTGTCTTTTAGGAGTCATTTAAAAATGCTTGTTGAAGAGCCTTATGTTGTTGTGTTTTAGGTCAGTGACCCAGTGGCTGCTGAGTTCAGCTTGAACACCCAGATGTTCCTCCTCTCCAAAAAGACACTGTGGCTATCTGATGGCTCAATGGGCTTTGGGCAAGAAAGTGATGTTGCTTTCTCAGAAGGTATAATTGTGCACAAATCATGCACATTCAATATATGTTCCTCAATATCAGGATCCTGTTTCAAAAAAACAAGATAGGAGTAAGAGATTCAGCTTGCTGCTTGTGTTCCTTTGCATTTGCCTTTCCTATCTGGCGGTTTACATAAGAGCTGTTGGCCAATCTGCACTGAAACTGTTACGTGTGGGGCTTACGGTATTAGTGCCATTTCTCATAAGCTGACCACTTTATAAGCATTGGCTGATATTAGGAACATTCCTGGATGACAACTGAGTATTACACAGTCTTTTTGTGAGTGTACTAGGTCTGGCTGGGATGGAGTTAACTTTCTTAATAGCAGCCACTATGATGCCATGCTTCCCATCTGTGGATAAAAGTGTTGATAACATGCCAGTGTTTTGGCTGCTACTAAACAGTGCTTGTACAGCACCAAGGCTTTCGTTCTTCCAACCCCCTGTCCTCCACTGAGGAGGCTGGGGTGGAAAGACTGATTCAGTTGACACATCTGTCAGTGGGCCTAAACAGTCACATTCCTATGCTTTCCTCATGTGCCTCTTTTCCTGTAAATTAGAGGGCCAGCACCTTGAATGAACGTGCCTGTCTTTTGTGATGTATTTGCACAGTCTCTTGCACAGCAGGTGTCTGGTCTCTCTCTAAGAGTACGGTTGTTCCAAATTGTAAAAGCAATGCAATGTTTCTCCTTTCCTTCTCCAGATTCTCAACCTTCCTAACCACTTTCTGTCGTAAGTATCTGACCACTGCACACAGTGTACTTTCCTTGCCTGTGTAGCAATGGCACAGGTTATTTGTACAGGCCTGGCAAGCATGTCTTATCTTAAATGTTATCAAACAGCTACATGGAGCCAAGCCTCAGGAAATGTCTCTGTGTTTTTTCTAATGTTCATTTCACTCATACAGTATGCCAGTCTGATCAAGTATAGGTAAACTCTTAAGCAGCCTGAACAGTATTCCATTGACATAAAAAAACCCATCTCTTCAACAAAGGGCATTGTGAGGAGGCCAAAGCCTACACCCTGGTCTGATGCAGAGGAGTAAATGATGTTTCTTTAAGTCACTTTTTGAATGAAGAGCTCAGGATAGTCCAGAATTAAAGCAGCTCCCTGAACTGGTTCAGGTTACAGCAGCAGCAAATGGCCTCCTAAATACCACTATAATGTGGCCCAGAGTGCATGGAGGAGTGTGCACTCTGATCACAGCCTTTGACAGCCCCTTACAGAGAATGCTAGGTAGCGAGTTGTCTTTGGATATAGTCACGTTACACTGCCCTAAGCTTCTTGACGAGCCTTATTAACTTTGCTTCAGTACTGTGCTAAATGTTCCAGTGTAATAGGAAGTGAACTGTGTGTGCCATTTACAGGTGATATCATATATGGTCGGGTCATGGTGGATCCAGTGCAGAATCTGGGTGATTCCTTTCACTGTAGCATCGAGAAGGTTTTCCTATGCACAGGAGCTGATGGATATGTACCCAAGTATAATCCATCCAACACGGAATATGGGTGCCTTGCTGATTCTCCATCCCTTCTGTACAGGTTTAAGATTGTGGTAAGTGTTCTAATTCTGGGAGGATGCACATACATATATTATTTTTCCTAGCTTCTTTTTTATCTAAAACCAACTTTTAAATATTCTTGATGGCACCAAATATTTGACTCAAGCTAACATGAAACTAATTTATATGAATGTCTGTAAATAGAAATGAAAAGTAGCTTCTTTAAACTGGGAAACAGAGTTCTTATGTTTGTATCAGACCACATTTATGTATCTTTTTTATTTTAGAAATGTAGCTATGGTTGTTCTCTAGTGCTACCCCCTTGTATTTCAATAAAAAAATTCTTCAGGCAAGAGATTTAGTAGTAGTACAAGTCAGATGTGGCTACAACTGCTTCTTATGTCTTTTCTTTTGATGACACATTGGATTACATAAAATAGCACATGTAAACTACACAATTCATACATTGCCTATAAATATTAGGACTATGTATCCTGGAAGAAATGAATCTGTGTTTTACAAACTTTTTTTTCTCTCCATGACGTGTAGGATAAAGCTCAGCCGGAGACGCAAGCTACGAGCTTTGGAAATGTGCTTTTTAATGCAAAACTTGCAGTAGATGATCCTGAAGCAATTCCTTTAGTTAAACAGCCAGGCTCTGATGGATTTAAAGTAGATTCAACTCCTCTATTTCAGGTATGATTTCTGTACCTTATTAGCAAGAGTGCTGAACCAAGAAAGACACACTTGCACAGGAAGTGTTGTTAACATTATTGGAGTCAATAGAAAGATTTATCCTGATTCCAGTGATAGTCAAACAGGAAAATAAATGCTTTAGAATTTCTATATATAAAATCTGGAGCAGTTTTTAAAAGATTTCTGTGGGGATACTATACTTTTCTCTTACTTAATTCCATAGTTTAACCAGAAATTATACAAGTTATTCTTTCGCATTTCTTCTAAGACTTGAGAAGTTTCTTGTTACATAGTTTTATTGTTTCCCATCTCCCTTGTCCAAGACGAAAAACAAAACTCATACGCATTTATAGTGAACTTTATAAATTCTAATTGATACTCAGCATACTCTGTGCAATTTTTTCCTTGCAAACTTGCACGTTGTGAAACATCTAAAGACTGGAAAGCTTAGAAATTGACAACTAAAGGTTTATATTAAATATAATTAAATATTAATTAACTATAATTGTTCAGCTGTGTGTCTTCCTCCCTTTCATCTATATAACCAGCCAGGAGTTTTCTCTTCATTATTTGTTTCTTTAGTATTTGCAAATCTCAGCTGTATAAATTAGTAGAAAAAATATTGAGGAGACTTTAATCCTGGCCACTTCAGTGTTAAAGACCCCATCGTAAGCAATGGAATGTTTAAGAGAACAGCCTACTTACCAGTATAAAAAGGGTTTCATCATTTCTTATATGAAGAATCAATTTCCAGTAATGCCGTGACTTTTGGTCCTCCTTCTGTCAGAAGAATCAAAATATGAAGAAACAACAATATACCCTGAGAAAGACTTGAAAAAACAAGCGTAAAATAGAAAATGTGTTCTTTCTCACGATAGCAGAACTCGTCTGTAACCTCTGAAACTATCAGCCAGTAGCTGTAAGACAGTATTCAGACAATCCTACTGGACTTTGGGGAGGCCACATTTATTACATATCCAGAAAAGACAAGACAAATTGAAGGAAGACACCATCATCTCATGCAGACTGTAGGGAATCAGCAATCACAGGATGGATTGAGGTTGTCAGGGATCTCTGGAGATTGTTGGTTCCAACCCACCTGCACAGAGTCAGAGGTTGTCCAGGACCATGTCCAGCTGGCTTTTGAATATTTCCAAGGACAGAGATTCCACAGCCTCCTTGTTCCACTGCTCAACCATACTCATAGTAAAAAATTATTTTCTTATGTTAAGATAGAAAGAGAGTGACAGCCAGGATCTAGTCAACTGGCAGGTTGGGCCCCTTCTGTGGCCTGTCTACAGCTTACGATCTTTATATGACTGTCGATACTAGCAGTACCAAAAAAGTGTCGAGGCTGTGCTTCTTCACCCACACCTGATAGCTATAGAGTTTGACCATGGAAAGGAATAGTCACTACCCCGTCTTATAATTTTGGCAGAAAACGTGAATCCCTTGGTACACATTGGCACATAGCATGGGCTTTTCTGTGCATGATTTTGAAAGTACTTGTCTGGGGAATCAATTCAGAACAGTGATTGATTTCCTGTCTGTATAGTGCTGTCCAGATTGTGTATGTGTCTGTTAAATACAATAAAATGGTATTAAATTGTCTTTCTAGGTGTCTTTGGGTAGGGAGTGGTATGTCCATACAATCTACACTGTACGTTCAAAAGAGAATGCTAACCGTGGAATCGGCAAAAGAAGTGTAGAGCACCAGTACCACTCACTCTTTAGTGGTGGGAGCCCAGGATCATCCACACAGAGGCGTCAGAAAAGAGGAGTTGAGCAGGTCTCAGAACTTGCAAAAGACATTGGAGTAGAAAACAACCGAGGAACAAATATACAGCACATAGCACTGGATCGCACCGGCAAGAAGCAAGTTCCTCAAGGGGAAGTAGCGGTCAATGGTGTTCTCCCCAGAGAACTGAATAACCAAAGTGCAGAGGTCAGTGTAGTCACAATCATTGGTGGAGGTGCTGCCATTTTCCTTGCCATCTGCTTAATTGCAATCATCATTTTGCTAGTAAAATGGAAACATAATTCTGAGAAGAAGGAAGCCGCAAAGGAGTCAGGCAGCAATGAGCCAATGATGCTACCACATAATTACACCAGCGACAGCTCGGAGGTTTGACTCCAAGTCCACAGGGTTCAAGCCAGTGTCTCCAGAGTGCCTCAAATAAAAACTTGAACTGCACTTTGTTAGCAGCAGATTATGGAGACTCATGAGGAATAAAGAGTTCATATGCTTCTAGGTGTACTTGAATTTTTTTATCCTGAAATGGATATAGGATGATATTGCCATTATCAACAACAGAAGAATCCATCCTGGATCTCCCACTTTTCACAAAAGGTAATCTTGACGTCCCTGTATCATGCACTAGTCTTAAGCAGCAATTCAAGGAACTGCATCGTAAGGGAGAGATTTTGGTTTTCATATTTTCTGACATTTCAAAAAAGTAGAAGAAACTATCTAAGGGTGCTATATATCCTGTCTGCAATAAGAGAGGAAAACTGTTTCTCTGGAAACAAAAAATACTTGAGAGGAGGAATCTTTACACTCCTCAGATAAATTTTGTTCTTTTTCTCACAAAGAACTCAATGTCTACAGTTAGTCTGAAAGGTGATGAAATGCCTTAGGCATGAATCCTCCCTTCTATAAGCTTTTGAGCTCATTTAAGCTATACCAGTGATTTTTTTTTTTTACTTATGTGTAACTGAACTTTTTCAAAAGACAGATAGATTAGACAGCGTAACATTATATACAGTTGCATGTCACAGGATGCAATACATACTCTTTTCTGCAGATTCTTATTCAGCTATTTAATCTGATAGTTTTTCCTTATTTATGTTTATATAAAGCCAAAGAATGCAACAAATCCAGAAAGAAATTTTTTGGTTTTCCACAAAAACTGGACGCTTATATCCTCTTGAGTTTATAACGGATCATGGAGTGTTGTAAGTTATATTTGTTAGCACATATCCACTGCTACGAAATGCAAGCGTTAGTATTTCAGTACCTAGACAACATGATAGAGCTAGATTCAAAATGCAGAGGACAAGGTTCTGCCTGAACTGAGCTGGGAATCATGACAATGAATCCAGTATGTGATTGTCAGTTGCCATATTAAATGGCAATAAAGTAAAGAAAAAACTAACATTTGAATCGAGTAGTCTTTGTTACTGTATAATCATAGCACATCTTGACAAACGTGCTGGGTCATTGTTTGGCGTTTTTTAACAAGTGGCTATTTTTGGAAGAGTAGTTCTAATTTTCTCTCAGCGTTCCTAAGGAACATGACAGCGTGATGTTCCACAGAAGTTGGGATCAACAGTGCATCATGTCGGATCTTGTCCAGACAGGACCTGTTCTGTCCTAAAGATATCCTGCCAAATACTTGGCTATGAAAGCTATGTAACCTTCAGGACACATTGTCCTGTTTCTCACACTAGCTTTATACACGACTAGGTCCTTTTAAGTCAAGGGCGTTAAACTGTATAAACGATACAAAATCTGAACCAGCCTGTTGAGACTGTTGCTAAATACCTGTTCCCTTCCACCATCTACTCATGGTGGGTGCAGACAGCCCCCGAAGTATCTTCAGCTGCATTCAGTATCATTTGGAATTCTGGGATCTGAGTTAGCTGAGCAGGATCCAACTTGAACACAGCCTGGCTGCAAGCACCAATACTGTCTCTGAATTAAAAAATCCATCCGAAAGGCTTCCTGGCCTGGCCGTGGTGCTTTATCAACACAGATAGGCTTGA
Organism: Buceros rhinoceros silvestris; assembly: GCF_000710305.1. Taxonomy (NCBI): domain Eukaryota; kingdom Metazoa; phylum Chordata; class Aves; order Bucerotiformes; family Bucerotidae; genus Buceros; species Buceros rhinoceros. The sequence goes on from NW_010430779.1 coordinate 79,285, forward strand.
CCTAGTAATTCTGCACAATTGTCCTCTGAGCCATAAAGACTCAGAATTGTTGACATCTACTAGCCTAGAATATCTATGCTCTGGTTCATGGTACAGTCCGAATTTGCCCACAGAGGGACTCATGCTGGTATCTCTTGCTCTGGATTTATATTGTTATAACTTCATTCATTTAATAAGAGTTCACCAGTCTTTGACCAAATGAATTGGGTCAGAAACTGTCCTACCTTTTCTCGGTTTTCTGAACGCTGTGGTTCAGACTGCTTAACTGAAGCACGTTTGCAGCAACCTAAGGGTCAGACTCCATTACTGAAATCATGCAGTCATCTTTTATTTTAATTAATCTGAGTTCTAGCCTGAAACAATGATCCGCAAGATGTGCCCAGGGCATTAGACCTTTTCCCTAGTCACCTGACATTAATTTACTCTTTTAATGAAGTTCCTGGTTTTGTGATCCATGTATTATGTGTGCAAGATTGATCAAAGGCTTAACCCACCCACCCACAGATACTTCTTATACTTAGTTTAAGTTCACCGCTAAGTTGTGAATGTAACCTAAGATCAAAATTTGCCTTTGTGCCCATATGTTAAATCACTATGTTAATGAGAAATGCAGAATTTTTCTTCTAGAACCCACATGTTTGGATAATAGCAGTCGATGATTCTACAGTAAAATGGGACACATGTAAATAATAGAACATTTTAATATTTATGAAATGCCTGTTTTGTATAAGCAGAGAAAATCTTTTAAAATATATATATAAAATACAGAAATTAGGTGTTTATCAGTAGAACTATTTTTCTGCTTTTTAATTCTAACAGACTGAAATATCATTAAAGTTGCTTGCAGGCAAAATCAAGTTTTAATTATTACTTTTTTATAAAATCACATCAAAAACCATGTGTTCTACAGGTCAAATATTTAGCCTGGTGAACAACTTGGTCACTACTTTGGATAGCATGTGATTAAAACTCTGTAAAATGTTTAGGTTAATGGGGATTATCCGACTGATGTTTTGCCAACAGTATATAAAATAATAGTGCAAACTGGTGATAACAGAGAAGAACACACAGCAAACACTGAAAAACTGGAAGAGCATGAGTAAGATTCATGAGTCAGATATCAAAGTCCTCTGCCTGGGAAAAAGACCCCAATGTTTTCAGCAAGGCCTGCTGGATTTGTCCCGTTCTTAAGAAACCGGATTTCTTACAATTCAGTGAACTACAAATACATCTGTAACAGCATGCCTTTTTTATTATGGCTTTGAGGTTTTAGTTTTCAGCAAGATTTTTTGGAGGCTTTATTAACATTTTCCCTTCTACTTAACAAGTGGCCTTGCTTATACTAACCTGAATAAGTGCCTCGTTCCCAGTTATGTGCACAAATATGTTAATATGTATCTATCCATGCAATAAACTGAGTATATTTTATATAGATATTTAATCTATTTCCAGATTATGTATTCAGTCCTCTTTTCCCTGGAGATGCTAGCAGTAAAACCATCTCTTAAACCATTTATACAATAGTAACTGTGTTTAAATTTCAAGCTGTAAAAATCTTTCCATGCATATTTATCTGGAACAATTTTTTCCTTATGTCTATGGCTGTGATATTTGACATTTGTATCAGCCAAAAAATAAAACTACTTCTGTTTTGATTACTGATCTAAAATTTGTGTATGAATATCACACTGTGCAGAGGGGTCGGTAATGCAGTGTTAAGAAAAACGAGTTTGTCACATTGATGGAAGAACATAAACTTGCTACTGTGTTTACAATAAATGTCACTGCTTTGTTCCTGAACTCGTTGTTTTCTAGTCATGATGAAATGTTCAGCACAGGGGTTGTTTTTTAATCATTGTGGTTGCACTCAAGGCTCAGAGAGGGATTTTTCTTTCAACTCCAGAACATCAGAAATCTCTAGATATCGGCAAGTCCTTTGTCAGTTGGATTGCCATGTTCACATAAATATGTATTTGTTTATATATACGTACTATGATGCACAAAGAAAAAGCAGCTCTGAACCTTTCCCCTCTCACCTCACTATTTGTTAACTGGCCAGCACTAGCCTCTACTTTCTGTGTGAACTTGAGCAAGCACCCACCCCCTTCTCTGTTGGAAAGGCTGTACTTCATGGCTAGTTACGGAAGTGACACGGTATATTTACCAGCTGCTGTAAGGAAGGATGAAGTAGCAGGCAGTGATAAACCAGCACACAGTGATTCCTGCTTAGCTGGGTCTGTTCCCTTCTACTCCCTGAACTTGCTCATGTGGATTTTACTCTTAGCACTTACTTAGACTTAGCAGAGTGTCATAGCTGTGAGCAATGTGTTCCAAATCATATTGGAAGTGTTTCTGTCCTGCTCCAATATGAATGGCTATGTATGATGTAAATGAATAAAAAATCAGGTCACAGGACTGTAGCACTGTCAATAACTCCAAAGGCATTCATTTCCCACTCTGAGATCGTCCACAGCGATCGAGTCATGTTCACATTCATTTTGGCACTTAGTGGAATTCTGATACTAGTGACGTGTCCAAGCATTTTCCAGCAGATCCAGGATGACTTTCTCTTCACAGCCCAGCATAGTTACTTTTCAGCATTTATAGGAGTCTGGGCTTCTTTAATACATCCTCGCAGTCTTTGAAAGAGCATCTCAGCTCCTTCCCCAAAAGAATTCAGCTCCACTGAATGCTTTATCTTTGAAAGCTATGCAGTAAATTACTCTCAAGTGATTGGCTGTTTGAGTTTTGGTTTTCTTATTGTTTATCTCAAGAGATAATCCATTCAGAATTTGCCTTGCATGGCTGTTACTTTGATAAGTAACCATTGACTTTGAGTAAAAATGAAGAGAGCAGCTGGAATATTCTTAAATGATGCACCTTGTTTCATTTCATGGCCAATGCTCAAGCACGCGCTGC
>NW_010430779.1:82333-85581 GCF_000710305.1 Buceros rhinoceros silvestris
GCCATCTCCTGTTGCAAGTTTTTCCAAGTGTAAGTTTACATGTAAAGCATGAATCTGTAGCTTCACAGGTCAAAGTCCTGCACTTAAACTAGTGTAACTGGAAGATCAAGTGTAATGATTGTCACCTCTAGCATCTTTTTGACCATCTTTGTAGCAAAAGCTCTAACTTAGTTATCATGGAAGATAAGAGAAGACATTCTGGATAAGTGCATGATGTAGCCACTTCAGTGTAAGTTTACATGTAAAGCATGAATCTGTAGCTTCACAGGTCAAAGTCCTGCACTTAAACTAGTGTAACTGGAAGATCAAGTGTAATGATTGTCACCTCTAGCATCTTTTTGACCATCTTTGTAGCAAAAGCTCTAACTTAGTTATCATGGAAGATAAGAGAAGACATTCTGGATAAGTGCATGATGTAGCCACTTCTTTAATGATGTGTCAATTTCAGCTTTTCTCCCTCTTCCACTCCCTTCAAAAAAAAAAAAGAAAAAGAAAAAAGAAAAAAAAAAAGAAAACCAGAGAAAAACCATATATTGGAGCTGAATGAGACAACAAAAGTCAAAAAGAATGATAAAAGATAAAGAATGTCTTCCCCCTAAAGAGATATTGAATAGATAAGACTCTCTTCCACTCTCCAGCCTCAAAAAGAAATACCCAAAGTGTAGTATTATAGAGGTACGTTAAATCCTGAGTGTTACAGAGACAGCGAGTAGGGAACAATGGTTCACTGTGTCCTGTAATATTTCAGAGAGATTCCACCCAGCAAAATTTCCTACAAGAATGAAAAAAGTAGATAATCATCCAACCTAAAATTAAACTTGCAAGACTCATTACTGAAGGGCGATGTGTATGCCAAATTTATGGAAGGGAAGTCCACTACAATCAGCTATTTGCTTCAACAGCTAATTCAGAAAGTCTGGACTACCAAATGCTGGGAGGATTGGAGGGTTCAAGAGCAGGATCCAGCCGTTCATCTTCTCGTTCCTTTCTCTTCCCTACAACTCCACTGCTGGGCACTGTCAGAGGCAGACCACTCAACCCGGAAGAGTCACTCGCATACCCTATCAGTTGTTCAAATTTCCACTGGTCCCAGTCTTGGAACTGATAATATAAAGTACAAAAAACCACAATGTGAGGTTATTTTCTCGGGGTAAGAAGGAATGAAAGTTTCCATTTGCCAGCAGCCTAGGTCTCTTAACAGCTTGTTTACCTGCACCTCACATCGGCATAGACCTCCTGCTGAGGACTCCTTGAAATGGTAGCATGAGTCAATAGCCTTTTCCTGGGGCATATCCTGTGAGAAGGCTTATGATCTGGGCGGAATGAAGTAAAGCATCTGGAGAGAGGAAAGTCAGGGCAGAGGTAAAGGATACCGTTGATGATTTTATTTACCTTATAAACGTGATGTTTGTAACAAAAAGTTTAAAGAGTATTTCTTGGACTATCAAATGTCTCTTTCACTGATGTTATTTTTTTTTTAATGTTTCTAATGGCAATCAGCATGATCCTGTCAAGAAAGAAACATAAATATCAAATTCTTCAAAAGTAGTAGGGCATGAGGATGTGGCTGGGCTTCTTTTCCATTTGCTGGCAAGAGACATGGATTTCAACACATCAGGCTACATACACTGTGCCCCCCAGGGACAGGTCCCCAGTACATGAAACAGAGTAGGATCTGGCTAATCATTCAGAACAACAAAAGCCTCTGCTTCAGATTCAAAATGATACAGATATGTCAGGAGGCTGGCTTCATGGGAGGTGTATTCCTATGCCCTCATCTTGTAACACCATCACACAACAGCACTAGAGACCACTTCATCAATGATGTGCCTTACACAGTCTCCTGGAGAGAGGATTCCTGGCCTCAGTGTCAGGATCTTGAAACACAGTCTCATAGTAGGAGAAAGGGAAAGATTTGTATCCCCCCTCGAAGAGCATCAGCTGAAGAGAGCTTTGTAATGGCTTTACAGACATCAGCAGCAGCCCATGCATCACACACATAGCAACTTCCATGTGCCCAGGACTTTGCAGGATTCCCACGTGATGCCCTCAACATCCCATGCAACCCTTATGCATCACAGTGTGCAGAAGAGCACAGGCACTCTCAGGGCTTCTCTGTACCCTAGGAAACTTCTTCCATCTCAGGTTGTAACATCAACCATGAGCTTGCCATGCTGCCCTGGGGATGTGCTCATTTATGTCACATCTTCCAAGACTTCAGAGGCAAAAAACTCAGTAGACCATATTCACTTCACTTACACTCCACTCACATCCTACCTTAGGTGAACTTTATAAACAAGTCAAAAAAACCCATTTAGGGACTATATCATGAGGGATGCAGATACCCAAAATTTGCTGTCATCAGAGGAGTGCAATTCTCACTGCTGGTTAAGGGTCCATATGCTGTGTTTGGTTATGGGAAAACCTTGGTTTGTCAGCAGAGATTCTCAACACAGCAGGCTGTGCACTGGGACCTAAACCCACCTGCAGGAAGTACTCAGAGTGGTGTGTGGCTGCAACTGTTTCATTTATATATATAAACGAAATATACTTAACTTACATTTAACCAGATGGGCATCTCAAATAAGAAAAGAGGCAGAATCCACTTCTTACTTTTACATAGCCAGGCTAAAAAGGAGCAATACGATAACGGCTTTCTCTTGCTGACAGGTTTTCTTGGAACTAGTTGTATAGTTAGACAGCTTGTCCAAGAAATACAGATTCTGTTATCAGACATTATCCTGAAAGCTTTATATGCACACCTCCTGTAACAGCTGTTGCACCCACTTATTACTATTTTCTCAGCTGTGATGATTTTACCACCCTGCAACACTGTGCTCAGACAACAGGACCACCAATAACAGCTTCTGTCTGAGCTCTTTTGGCTTGGTACACTGCAGCTTGGATTGTCCCAGTCTGGTTCTCAAAATGAAGGTGACAGGGAGATATTTATCCCTCAGGAAATTTTGGTTTCCTCAGGAACTGTGCATTTGACATCCATAACACCATTATGAATGGTAAGCATGATGCCAACCACTAAAAAAATTCTTGCAGCATTTAGGCATTGCCTAGTGCTAGTTCCCGTCTGGAACTGCCAGCTGTGGTAATATATGTTATCCCAGTCTCCTCATGAAGTGTCTGAGAAGTTTTATTCTCCAACAAAATGATTGATTTCAGAGCATTAATGCAGTGAGTGCATATGTGTGCACACAAACACACACATATTATTTATATATATATTATATAAA
>NW_010430780.1:0-224 GCF_000710305.1 Buceros rhinoceros silvestris
ACCTCAGTACCTGCAGTAAAACCCGTCGAATATATCGATGCTTACCGTTTCGGTGAGACTAGGCGCTCGGCTGCTCGCCTACGACTTACAGCTACAAACGCATCTGGCACCGGTGCACCGCAGCCCCTCCGCCCCGTCCCATCCGGTACCCGGCGTCTTTCCCGGCCGCGGGAGAGCGCGGGCAGATGCCGGCAGGTGCCGAGGGGACGGCGGGGGGGCAGAGC
>NW_010430780.1:345-18472 GCF_000710305.1 Buceros rhinoceros silvestris
CCGGCAGGTGCCGAGGGGACGGCGGAGGAGCAGAGCTCCGCGCTGCAGCACTCCCGCTCCGACCAGTGCCGCAATCGTGCAAGCGCTACAGCTCACCAGCTGCTTCCCAATACACCCGTACGTATGGAATTACCAGTGGGATGATGCCAGTAATTTAATTAAGACACACGTGTTTGAAAAGCGTTTCTTTGATCACCCTTAATTAATTAAAACCACCATAACCCTTATTTAAAAAAATTCATGACTCACTAGTCTGGAAGGAATCAGTTCCTCTTTTCTGAAAGTTGTACGGAGCTAAGAAACAGAAGGAAAACATTGATGACTGTTCTCAGTGTCCAAAAACTACCAACAGTAGCACACAGCAGTGGGCCAATGCTGTCATGTCTCATGTTTAAAAAATACCGTACAGGTCTCTGGATAGAAAACTCCCGCTGGGCTGCACAGAAATATTTAAATTATTAAGAATGAAACATCCCTACTGGTTATAACAAATCTGCCAGGAGCCCGAGAAGGAAGCTCTTTGGCGGAGCACAAAGGACTCGCCTCTCTGGCTATGGGTTAGTTCTCTTTCTGCTGTCATGGAAAAGCAAGTAAACAGAACACGGCTGCTGCTCCGAGAAGTGCGTCCCCTCCTGCACAGCAAGGACTTCTCCAGGTGTTTCAAGACAGGACAGAATACACCGCCAGGTCTTAAAGCAAATGAGCAGCACATTTTAACAAAGTAAAACACGAGTCGCAGAAGTATAAATGGAGGAAAACTACAGCCTTTGAAGCCTGTATTTAGAAAGCCTGCGTCTGAAAGCTTGTGCCACCTGTCTCAATTTACATTACAAAATAAAGGCTATAAAATAACACATAAAAGCAAAATCCTGGAAAGACTCTCAGCCTTACAGAGGAAAAAATACCTTAAGTGACAAATGAACACTGGATCACTCTGACACACAAGGACAAATACTGTCTCCCTCTCCCCAAAAATATTCAGCTCCCCAAGAAACAGAATCACACAAAGGCAAAAACTTATTCATTTTTATTTTTTAAAGAAAAATATTTCTCTTTAAACACAAAGCATGAACTAAAAACTCTGAGGAACAGCTTTTCCTCCCTTGGAGCACATTTAACTAAACTGTACAGTATTAGAGCTCCCCAAACAAGAACACACACATGACATAACAGGATTTCTTTCACAGGAAATAAGATTTCGGACTCAAAATTGTCCTCCGCACCCTCTCTAGATAACCACTCCATCCAAAAGTACTCTGTCCCTTACTCCCACCACAGGACAGTGAGGATAATTTCTGGATGCCATGTATATTAAAAAAAAAAAAAGCATTGGCCAAATTGGCTCTTTCTAGCCTTCTAACACATGTCTGTGAGGGAGATTAAGACCACAGTTATTTCCAGGAATGGTGCTTGGAAGAAAAAAATATAGCAGCATCCACAGGCAACACAAGCCCTTGATTCCAGCTGCCCTGTTGTAAGGAACCGAGTCAGTTCAGCAGTGTTTTACATGTTGCCATCACCCAAGAAGAGGGAGATGGAATAAAACATTCACAGGCCACACCTGCTGCTTGAGCAGACGGCCTCCGATTTGGTGAATCCGGCCAGAGCATGCCAGCAATGCGGTTCTTCTCACATTGCCACAGGACCCATTTCGTGTCGAAGATTTTATGTAAAAAGATATGATGTCCCTCAGAAATCAGCGCCTCATTCTACAGTTCTCTCTCCCATCAAATAGATATAAGCCTAATATTTGTCACATCTGCCAACTACCCAGACTGTGGAACTGGAACTGACTCTAGAATCCCAATTCTTCCTAATTTGGAACAGCAAAATCATCCAAAGTCTCTGCAAGGTCTCAGAACGTGCTTAGTAAGCCCACATCCAAAGAAAAAGTACCTGGGCATTTTCCAGCCAAGGTGGGTAATGGAAAAGCTCTGGAAATGGAGCTCATTTATATCCCGCCTATCATTAATTGTTGGTATTATTAAGTAATGCTCAAATCTTTATCAGACCATTTTGTAAAGATCTTTTCCATTCCATACACTCCAACTGTTTTTACAGAAAGAATAATATTAGAAAAATAAAATCCCACCCCTGCACAACACTGTATGAAGATCAACATCACTAGTCACACAGATTTTTACAGGGGGACCAGATAATCTTTTGTTTCCTCCAAACCAGCTTCATATAGAAAACAGCAGCAAGATAGACACAGTATCTAAGAGCTCAATTAAGGCCAACAATAGAAAGACAAACACGGGCTCAGATCTTTTGAAATGAAGAAACACTCCAAACGTTTTTACACGTATGCATGCACACGCACACCCACGCCCACGTACACTCGTGTGCGCTATTCAGGCGAAGGCTTCACAACTGTGAAAGCACCACTGGAGAGTGTTCTAGCACCAGAATGAAAAAGTTGACTTCCCTCTTCAGCAATAAAACCCAAAGTCTTTATAATGCTTTGGACAAGGTGACCAAATACCCTTCCAAGAACAGTTTCAGTGAGCAGATTCGGAAGTGCAGTGATAGGTTAAAATGATCCTGTTCCAGAACACGGGCAAGAAGAGGTGTGTGGAGAGGCTGCAGCTCCTTCGTTGCTGGAAAGGAGGAGAAAATTCGTATTGCCATCTGGTAGAGACAGAGACCAACTGGGACTCCGGGTGAGCACGATGGTCAAACTCAGCACAGACTGGGAGGTGAAAGTGGGAAGTTTGCATACATGAAGTCACAGTGCACATCTGTTGGCATAATAAAGTCAAGCAAACCCACAGTGTTCTCTGGCAGGCTTGTCTCTGCATAGGAGGCCCCTGGGTACGCTGGAAGTCAGGACAAGGATCCATGAATGGGATGTCACACATTGCACCAGGACAGGACCAAACGCGAACAGCAGAGGTCTAAACAGAAGCTGGAAAGTTGGTCTGCTAGCATCTTGCCTATACATGTGCTGAAGTGAGCCTGCAGAAGTCTATCAAACGGACAAAAATCTCTTAACAGCAAGGTGATGGGTCCAGTTTGGCTACACGTAAGAATTCATGCAACTAACAAAAGAATTAAGCATCAACCTGCAGCACATCTTTCTGCTGTGGGTCTCTATCCTGGATCTAGGCCTTTGTATAGGAGGTGTTGGCTGTGCAGCCCTTTACCAACACCCTAAAGAGGCCAAGAGAAAGATGCAGAGTCAGGCATGGCATCTTCTCAGCCGCTCAGATCAGCATGTGGGCAGAGGTCTGTCCTCTGCCTGCAGGATGCAGAGCAGGCGATGAGCAGGCCTCGCTAACAGGTAGGATGGGGAGCACCAGCTGCAGGTGAAGTGGGCTGCTCAACAGTGCAGAAGAAATGGAAGAGACAGAGTGCTCGAATCACCAGCAGTAAAGCCCCATTTAATCTGTCATATAGCATGCTGATTAGTCTGGCTATCACTCACATAATGTAGTAAGTGAGGCTGTGGCAGGATCTCAATTAAAACATGCAAGAAAAAAAAAAAAAAAAGAAGTGAGAGGAAGGGTGATCATCACTCCAAGGTGTGAATTTCAGGCTCGGAGCACAATTACCAGCAGAGATCTGCTTTCTTTCTGTGCACATGCAAGAGTACAATCGAGGGAACAGCAGCAGAACTGAAAGGGAGGAGAAGACAACAGTAAGCATAACGCTAATTCAAGATGCAAACAGAGACAACGGGGTGAGGGACAGCAAAGAATTTTGAGGTGAAGGAACCCAAAGGAAGAGACAATAGAAAAACTCTTAAGAGAGTCAGTCCTACTTGAGGAAATACACAGCTAACATCCGTTGGCTCTTTCCACCAGGTATCCTTGACACGGTGGTAAATCTTCTCTCTGCACTTGGCATTGAAGAATCAAAACATGAGACCAAGATTTTTTTTCTCCTAAGATGTACTGAACTAATTTTGAGTATTCAGCACAAGAATCTAAATGGCCCCTGAATTCTAAGCAATGCTGAAAACTCACCCAAAAGCAGAAGTGCCCCATTTACAAACTGCTTTTGAAAATCTAGGGCTACTTCTGGTGGGTTAGAAAAGAAGAATCTATCCAGAAGGTTGAGTTGTCCAGAAGCAAGTTTGGCATTTCTCACCAAAAGCACCCTGGCATTTAACTAAGTAAGAAATACCTTACATGGTTACTTAGCACATCCCAGCATCAGATTGAGGGGTCAGGATTCCGGGTAAGGATATACAATCAGACAGCTCCTCATGTATCCTCTAACAGAACAGATTTGTGCGACTTACAGCAAGAATGAGCAATGCCACTCGCAGCTTCAGTGAAGACACCATCAGAGCAGTGAGATGAAGCCCTTTAACAATGTGCAAATCACATAGAGATCCGTTCTTATTACAGAACTAATTGTAACAGAATTAATGCCGCCTGGGTAAAGCAAAGCACAGGCTTCCTCTGTTTAAAGCAAAAGGACTTCTGTCTGGGCTTTGTGCATACCTACAGCAACGGTGCTGGCTGAAGGTGTGCCTGTACAGACAGTTTCTGAGATCCAGCATGACTGGAATGGCAACTGGCCTCAAGGCACAGCCCAGGTGGAAGCACAAGGACATATAAGATGCAAGAATATGACAGTGCAGCCAAAGTCACCCATGTGCTTAGGCAAGCTAAGGCAACCAAAGAAAATTCACTGATAATTTAGAGGAGAGAGCCAAAGGGAAGAGAGAAGAGGAACCACTGGGAATGCTGTTACAGGCAAAGCCCAGCACCAGCTACTACACCATCCCTCTTCTCCAGCTCATTTGTTCTAATACTCCTCATTTTACCAGCACCATCAACACGAGGTTAATATGTCAGAAAGAAGAGCTGGGGATAAGTTCCTAAAAATGAAGCTTACACATTTTGAAGCTTGTGTCTCAGGTCAGTTCCTTTGAAAGAAAGCACATGGGCCATTTGACTGGCCTCTTACTTTGAAATGGAGCTTTCTGGGAATTCCGCCTGCCACCTCCAGGGATAATCTGTGATATGTTCTACCTGGAAGTGATGGCAGAAGCTACCTGGATTCCTTGTCATGACAGTTGAGCATACAGTAGTCTTTTAAAAACCAGCATGCACCAGTGGTGTGGCCATTAGACATGAAGTCATGGTTGAATTCTTCTTGTCTCCTCAGAAGCAGGTGGAACCAGAAAGAAAGGGAGTGTTGGCACAAATCAGCGCAGGCTCCGGTAGACATAGGCTGATGTGAAGACTGCATTGAGAGTCAGACTCACGGCTAGCAGACCTCGGAGAGCAGAGTTACCAAAATGACCTTAGTAGAAGAGGACAATACAAAGAAAAAAAGGGAATAATGCAAAGAGATTTATTAAAGAATTGATGAGATAGAGCACAATGTTATATTCACTGTTATTTTTCTCTCTCTTTGCCCAGTAGTTTCACCATAAGCAGAATTGCTGAAGCACTTTTCCTGGCACTTTTCCACTGCTCTTAGGTTCTACTTTCCTCTCATCCCTGTTCTCAACACCCACATCCTCACCCCTTTCGTCTCCATTTAGCACTCTGTCAATATTCTTCAGACAGTCCAAAGAACAGGAATAGACTTATTAAGCTCTTAGAATAGCAGGCAGAAGATCCATTTTGCTACTATTTATTTATTTGATCTCAAGCTCAGATCACTACTACAGCACAGGAAAGATCTGTAACCCTCAGAAATGCTCACACATACAAGAAGCACTCACATGACTTGCACCTACCTCTCCAGCCTGCCAGATCTTCCCCTTTGGTAGTGGTGTCTACCACACAGGTAGATGAGTGTGATGAATGGTCGTCTTTTTTGATGGAATTATCACTGCAGATGCTCCCTCCTTCCACAGCAGATCTCATATCTGCAAGGAAAAAGATAGGAAAATTCAGAAGGCACCAGTGGAAGCCAAAAGTAGCAGAAGTTCCCAGACTAAAGCTAGACATGAGTAATGAATGGTTGCCTGGTAAAATCATGGAAGGATTGAGGACAGGAGCTGGAAAACAAAAGGCAAATTTCACTGCTGTGCAGCAGAAGTTGCCTGCATGTTTGTCTCACACACTGTCCATATCAGCACACCAGCACCTGTGGTTAAAGGAGTTACCCAAACAAGGGTGAGGGCAGTGGCAGTAGCATCCCTGGGCACCATGAAATGAGAAAAGGAAATCTGTTTTGACAGACAAGAGGCTCTCCAGGCCAGGGGATTTTTAAGGGAGATTTGGTAGCCCACTAGTCATCACCACCTGGGGGTGTCCTGAAGGTTTCCCATCTATTTGTGTGGCCCAGATGCTGTGTGGCTTTGTTTGCAAGCCAACTCCTTCCTACAAATGCATTTCCAGAAGTGCAGCAGGCTGCCAGCATACCATGCATTCCCCGCTCAGTGAGGTTCTTCTTTGGAAAGGAGGACAAGTCAGTGGCAAAGATGTTGCTGTCTGAGTGGGTGTGCTCCTCTGAGCTAGTTGGGGTGAGCAGCGCCTCATTCTGAGATGGGAAAAGCAGCAGCTTCTGTCCTTTCAGGTTCAGGCGGGCAGGGCTGATGAGTGGCCGGCGGTGCCGCAGGGATCCTGAGCTGGAAGTCACAGAGCCAGCCACTGATGGTGCTGGAGAGGGGATGCGGGAGGGAGCACAGCTGCCTGACAGCAGGGAGAAGTGCTCTGAAACGGAAACACCGCCAAAGAGAAAATAATGAGATGATGATGCCAATACAAGAGGCAGAGATTAACAATTCTACAAGAAAAGCGAATGGGAGTTGCCATTGTCCAATATATATTGGACTAAATTCATTCAAGTTCCCACATTGCAAAACATGAAATTCCACATGCACTTTGGTACAGGCAGGAATGACTCAAGACTAGAGATGGGTTTCTGAGGAAGGAGCCAGGTGAGGTTTCTCTCTGCTCAGTTGTGCCCATTCAGGAGACCTTGCATTACACATGCTGTTTTGACAGGTAAATTAACGGTTCTGGCATGTCCTTTAAAGGCTGCTGGGAAAGTGCGTCAGGACGTGGGGAGGTCTGCACAATGGTATCAGCCCAGGCTGTAACTGCTTTTCCAGCAGCACACGCTTAAGCAGCACAAATAGCCAAGAGATTGTAAGAAAGAAAATAAATAAAATGTTGTTCTTGCATGAAGAGAACCTGATAAGGAAGACACCAGAGGGGTGGTGGGATGAGTTTTTAAACAAAGGTTGTCTGGGTCTTGTCTTGCAAGTTAAAGAGGACAACTGAAAGGATGAATGGGCGCCAGAGACGATAAAACCTTAAACTTGTGGAACTGCGCTTGTTTAATAAGCTGTTGAATATTACATTACCCTCCCAGCGGAGGCATAACTTGGTGATAATGAGACATGGGATGCATGAACTTGTATGTAAGGTAACGTGTAAGAGGCATTTCGGGTTAGTCTGTAAACCTTGGAGGACCCAGCCAATGGGGAAACAAGGGAGGGATTTTGCAGTCGGGAATAGTGTATAAAAATTCATGTATTGCTCTGGCAAGGGGTGCCTACTAAGCTAGACACCCGGTCTTGCAAGGACGTAATAAAGGCAGGTGCTTCATTGTGGAGTCTGGCCTTAGTCTCCTTTGCGAGAGGTTTTGCTCGTTTCCTACAAGATCCATTTGGGGTCAGGAGGACAACAGACAGGTCACTGGAGGACACGGGAGCAAAAGGGCAGAGCAGACAGGGTAGCCAAATCAGCAGTTCCTTGGGCTGGGGTAGGAAAGTGAAACAAAAGAGCTACCTAGAAAGTTTAAAGCCTCCTATCAAAGCAATCTCAACTCAGCTGCAGGGATCCTTGCTTTGTCTGACCAATTTCACTGTGAGCACTCCTAGGGGGCAGGACACATCCAACACATTCAGCACCTTATTTTAATGCAATCCCACTCTTAGTTGGAAGTCTCTCTGCAGTATTTCTAACAGCAAAATTGACATTTCCACTGGGATGTGAGCAGGGAAAGAATGAAACTTGGATCGTGTTTCAACCCACCCACTGCAAATCCTGCAAAGACATTTGGTCTGGAAGGCCTAGTGCATCACCTGATGTAGGAGATTCCTTGGACTGGGATGACTGCGAGGCTGGTCGACTGCCGCTGAACAGGTAGCCAGAGTCTGAAAAGCAAAAATGAAAAAGTTTGAACCCAGCTGGCTCAGCTACTGGAGGCCAAGCCTTCAGAAATGAAACTGCACCATCTTACCATCAACCTCAGAAAGGAATGGGTGGTAAATGTAGGCAGGAAAAATATTCCTGTTTCCCTGGGTAGGCTATACGCCAGCACCAGAATAATCCACTTTTCCCAGCTGCAGTAGAACAGATCTGTCCAGCAGGTTCCAAAACCAATCCCGTGACTGTATCACAGCCTGGCTTGCCTCTACTTTAAAAGGAAGAAAGTGAAGATATGGCTGCATCCTTTTCTCGTGAAAAGAGCCTTAAGGCTAGACCATAGGTGAGATGAATTCCCATCTAGCTGTCAGGCACAGCAGCCATAATAATGAGGTAGAAAAAAAAAATAATCAATGAAAAGTACTGAAGTCAGGAAAAAGAAGTGCTACAAATAAAACCTCAGAGTTTATATCTACTATTTTTCTTTGGCACTTGATTTACACAATTATAGGCAAACAGCTTTGGAAGTTTAAAACTTCGCTGTTTGCATAAAATGTCCAGCCCCAAGAGCACGGTCTCTCCAGCCTGTCTGGCTTTGCACCTTAGCAGAAGAGAGCACAGACCTCACCAGGGTGGTTCAGCACGCAGGGAGAATCCAGTCATCTGGTGTGTTCGCACCTGCCCTTCCAGTGCCAGCTGGGTGACTGTTGGTGCAGGCTGTGCCAAAAGCTGCTACACTGCTGAAAGGTTTGCACGGCTGATCTTCCTCTTGCTCTTAGTGAATCTGGCAAAACTGCTGGCAGCTGAGCTAGAGGAACATCCAGCTGATCTGAAAAATCCCAGCAAGTGTGCTCTCTGCTGCAACATTATCCTAGAAACTGCCACATGTTGGCCTCTGACCTCTGGTAATCAGTTGGTGACACGGGAAAGCTCAGCTTTCCTTGGATGGAGGATAGCACTGAAATGCTATTTTCCATCTGTTAGTTTCAAGCACAGCAAAACTGAGGGCTCACTGAGCTGCTGGGGGAGAGCCTTTCCCTGGACCTATAAATCTTCCCTAGATCACACAAAGCCCTTAAAAACAGAAGAGGAAATGGGGCTTCTAAAGCCACTTCCAGGCTTAGGCAGAGCCTGCCTTCAGCTCTACTCCCTTCAGCTGCGGCAAGAAAACCAAACTACACAAAGCAGCTAGAGGGAAGGGAGCAGTCGCTCATGCCAGATCAGTTATCCTAATGGTCCCAATCACTTCCACAAGCTGCTCTTCTCCACTCCCATGTCTAACTGCTCCTTCTGTCTCTCTCCGCACTGCCACAAACGCCTGGAGAAGCATCTGGATTTCAGTAAACCCGCCGCAGGCAAACTCTCAGTGAGACTTTTTGTTTTACCAAGATGGCAATGGTATGCTGCGTGATTTCTTAATGCCAAAAACCCAAATTACCAATGCTGGATATTCCTCTGTGCCACAGGAGCAGCAATCCCTGAAGAGGACTATAACGTGCACACCCCATAGCCTGTTTCCTTCTGAAGCACTGTACCACTCCACTGGCACAAGGAAAGTTTCATGCACACTTACCGGCTCTGGCCAAGGAGGGGATGGTACCCAGCGAGAGGGCCCTGTTGAGACGACCAGGCAGAGAGGATGAAGAAGTTCTGCATGGGGATCTGAAGAGTTGTTGGTTTGTCAGCTGCAGAATACTGGGTGGTGTTGGGACAAAGAGAGACGTAGCAGAGGAAGGAAACCCAGTTCCAGTGCCATTGGGAAAGAGAGCAATGGAATCCCCAGAAAGGTACCTGCAAAAGACACGCATGACAGACCTTAGCCATGAGCACATTCCATAATAACTCCCCCCCTCAGCTGCACTTCTTGCACAAACATTTGCTTTGTCACCAGGTTTCTGCTGGTTTTTCAGTGCAGGAGTGCAAGATGCAGCACGTTTAAGAGTTCATGGGAATGTTCCTACACCTTTGAAACCAGGGAAAGAACTGCTCAACCTTACTTAACTTACCATGCTCCAACCTGTCCCAGAATACAGGGAGAAGAAATGGTGGAACAGTTTAGGAACACAGGTACAAATACTCACAGTACCTTGGTTCTCTCCCTGGATGAGAAAATTACCCAGAGACCACCAGAATGCTTTACAAAGTCCAGATGCACATAGGACCAACAACAGAGTACATCTGATGTTATTTAAGTGCCTGCGTAAACAACATGCTTAGAAACATCACGACTGTGGGAAGCAAGTAGTTATCTACTTTTGTCTGTAGAAAGCAGAATCAGCATCTTACCTCTGATGCCAGTATAGAGAAAAGTATTTTTATGGGTACCTAGATCAAGACACAGGCACAAAAGCTGTTTTACAATTAACATTCAAACCTCTTTAATACATTTGCCTTTATTATACTTATGTGAGGTAATTAATACTCATTACCCTAATTTTACAGATGGGGAAGAGAAGGAAAAAGAAACTAAGTCATTTGTCAAGGGTCACATAAAAATCCTATCATAGAACACAGACACAAACCTGTGATTTCCAGTCCTAAACCGAGGCCTAAACCATGACATTTTCCTTTTTCTGCATATCACAGCAACAAATACGTACTAACAGAGCCATTCAGAGGGGACTGTGCTCCAGAAGTGTCTTGCTTCCAGTGCATAAAAAAATATCCCTATTATAGAGCCTGGAAAAAATTAAATTGCCAATGATAATAATGGCAATTATATCTCCAGATCTGTGAGTTGTTTTCAGTGGGTTCTTTCCAAGTGAAAGAGGGGAGCTGTAGAACAGCGTGTCCAACTTGAGAACAAAAGACAAGGTAACAGAGAAAATATTCTAAGGGTACCTGTACCAGTTAGCTTGATTTTTAAGTACTACAGACACAAACTGACTTCTGTTCCACTAGTAATATCACTGTGTAAAAGGACTTCGTATTTTAAACAATTTGTGCAGCTAGCACTGCCACAGTATTTCACACTCAATTACTATATGCAGATAAACTATGCAATTAATATCCGATACCCTCATTTCATCAACACTGCCTTTGCAGTGTTTTAGAATTTAAAAATCAACCTAAGCTGAACAATGCCAAAAATTTACTCCTGTTTTAACCATCTTTGTACTTCTCCTTGCAGTCACACACTGATCTTAGTCTGTGTACCATCTACCTGACGACATTGCATTGGAAACGAGGAGACAGCTTTGGAGCCTCACGTGCCCTCATGCCATCAGAAAGAGCACTCTAAGAAGGTTGCAATGTTGAAAGTATTGGAATTTTGTAATCATGGTTAATAATTGAATAAAATACATGAAAGAAAGTCTAGAATATGAACAAGATCTCTCAAGGATCTCCTGTAAGATTCCTGTTTAGTTAGAAACAGGTCAAGTCAGTCATGACTTGACTGACACTTCATACTAAGTATGAAGTGTATATATTTTAAAATGGAGATATCACATTTTGAAGCATATAATCAAGCTGTAACATTTAGAGGCTTAATCTCACTT
This sequence comes from Buceros rhinoceros silvestris, assembly GCF_000710305.1. Classification (NCBI taxonomy): domain Eukaryota; kingdom Metazoa; phylum Chordata; class Aves; order Bucerotiformes; family Bucerotidae; genus Buceros; species Buceros rhinoceros. Next base: position 11,912 of record NW_010430780.1, read on the forward strand.
CTGATGAAAACAGAGACAGATGAGAGCGGCAGCATGGCTTTTCTTCAGAGGAAAGCCAGCAGTAAATCAGAGTGTGAAGGACTGAAAGTATCTCAGTCTTGTGGCTGTGAGGTGATCCGTGTAGGTGCCATTTCTCTCTTGGAGATTAAAGAGGTGATGCAGCAATATTATGCAGTGCTAGCATGTCCAGAACAAGCAGGCTAGAGTAAAGATTACTATTTAAAATATCTTATAAAACTACTTATCTGCTAGTACGAGGCAGACATCAACAATCCCGACCAGCTTAATCAGGCTGAACAACATCTGAGCCAACCACCTTCCTGGTGCTTGCAAGCAGGACATGCCTTTAACAGCAGCAAGGAACTCGTCAGTCTTGCAGCAGAAACTGCCCAACCTCTTCAGGTTCCAGAGGACCTGGGAATGGTGTCGTGCTTCGCAAACGTGGAGTCCTTTAGTGCACATACACGTACAGATTTGCCCCACCGCGCACACAGATGTAAACAGCACAGGTACATGTCCGCCTCAGTTTTGTAAGAGAAAACGAATGGGAAAGGAAATCACGAGTGCAGCTCAGGACTATGGTATGAATCATATTAGAAAGAGTGATACCTACCACTCACTGTGCCACGTCTGTGAATGGCCAGATCAGAGCATTGCCTGTGAACAACAGAGCTCTTTTTCCCCCAACTTTGCACCTTTTTTATCTTTGGGCTAAAGGATCCAAATCTACACAGTTCCTTGCTGCAGTGGAAAAGAGCTTATCTGACTGACTGGATGTTGGTAGGGTTTTTTTGGGAATGCGCTTCATGCCTGAGAACAAATGAACTAAAATTTCTTTCAGAAGCAAATGAAAAAAGACAAGATCAACAAGATCACAAGGCAGGAAAGCAGCCACATCACAGCCCTGGAATGGAGCAATGCAGCTGTGTCTTCCCTCTCAGAATACTGCAGTGCTCCAAACGCTTTGTGTACATGATAACAGTGGGGCTGGTAACAGTGAAAAAGTACCCAAAAAAGGAAGAAGGAGGGGGGCGGGGGGAAAAAAAAGAAAAAAGGCTCTGGAGTCAGACAGGTTATGGAAATAGTCAGGGCCCGGAAGCCGTTTATTTAAGAACTCGGTATTGTGAACATCAAAAACTGGGTATCTTATTTAGTGTTTACAATGATCACAGCGTTACTAGACATTGGGCACAACTCTGCTACACAGATACTTTAAAAATAAATAAACAGAAGGTTAAAGAAAAATATTACATGGTATGGGAACGTACACTGTCCTGAAGAAACACCTCCTGCCAGCAGAGCCTCCCCTCCTCTATCCCAATACCTCCCTCTTATCCAAAGACAACACCATATGCGGGTGCATTTTAATTCACATTTTAACCAGAGATGCTGCATCACCCCTGGGATGGAGAGAGAGAGGGCAGAGCATGGGCTGGGCCAGAATCCAGGGCTGTAGACAGACCCATTCCTACTGTCAGACAGTTCAGTACATGAAGGTGGTCAGATGCAGTCGCAGTCAGGCAGCTCGCTCTGTGTGCCCGATTCATGTGCCTGGAGGCAGCCAGAGAACCATGCATCAGTTGTAGGGCAACTTCTCTGGACTTAAGGTCCCATCACAATTTAGCTATGAGTTATCCACGTACAAGTGCACTATTTTTTTCCTGGAAGGGTGCGTGCTGCTGCCCGAGACTGCAGAGCAGCTCACTGTGCCTCACTGCCGGCTGCAAGATAAGCAAGTTTTCATGAGCTGGCATGCAGTCACTTGTCTGGTCTGCTGCAACACAACAGTCAGTGCCACAACCTGTGCCTGCAGTCGGGCTGACGGAAGCAGGATAGAGAGCAATGCAGTGAACAAAAACCAGGCACAGGGAGAGGGGAGAATAATGGTAAAAAAGGGAACAGGTCTCAGACACATTAATATTTTGATATGTGACTCAGAGCTATAAACTTCAGCTGCCAAGACTAATTCTTTTCTCCTCCATGTTGCCCTGCTTTGGATGAAAAAGGAGGGTTGGAATAGAGCTGCCAGGTCCTGCACCAATACCTTCTAGAGTGCAGACAAACGTTTGGCATCAACTTTGCCTTCCCTCCTAGTTGATGGCACAAAGGTAGGAGGGTTTGCGTGCATGCACATCCCACATCTACAAAAATCCAGACTCGCTGGCATGACAAAAGCGTTCAGAGGACCCTCTTCCCTGCCTGGGCACTCAGTAGCTTTGGTCTCAGATGAGGCTTTACACAGGATGACTCAAGGTACACTTCAGGACTGAGTACTGCTCCTTTCATACCAGAGCATTTGCTACGGCTCAGAGGCCCCAAGTGTACTTGCAGCACACCTGGGATGAACTGGCAGTTACGCGTGACAGGACAGTTTCAACAGCATCTCTTTAAAAAACACAGCAAAGCCATATAGCATAGATGCCTACTTTGATAAGTGGAGTCAGTCTGGAGCGACCACCATATTAATTTTATGAGTATAAATAATGAGTCCACAATATATCAATACATACTTTCTACAGCATCTAAGCATGATTATTAGCTTAATGTATTTTCAGCGTACTTGGAAAATATTCATAAAGCCAAAACAAACCACCACGACAACATTTTTATATTCCCCCCTTGTCCTCACCCTGTGACACACCCAAGCTCAGTTCACTAGGGCATGCCAAGCACGGATGTAGGAAAGGAGGAGTTAATAGAAAGGAAAAAAAGGGATATAAATGTAGTGTACTGACAATTGTAAAGGACCACAAAGGTGTCAGTTTGCATGCACTGACGTCAGTAAGGGCTTCAGGAAGACCGGAAGTAGTAGCAGCTGAGATGCTTACTCAGTTGCTAGCTCTGGGTCCTCCATCAACTCTCCTATAGCCTGCAGAGCTGCTCAGAAATTTAAGAGCGCAGCTCAAGTATCCTCTTACAGCCAGCCGCGCTCACTGGTGGCAAATGCAGGACAAAAGCACTGGCCCAGCAGACACACAGGCACTGCTATTGCCAGCTGCAGCTGCATCAGTTCCACTAAAGCAAAGCATCATAGCGTTGTCAAAAATCTTGTCCAGGAAAAGGCACTTAATGAACCCACACTGGCCCCTTTATATCTCCAGCTCTGTTGGACAGGGCACAAGATGCTTTTGGGTTGGCAGATCAGCCTTGGCCACTGTGAGAGTAAAGACCAGAGTCAGCCACTGCTGAGCTGTAGAGAGATTTGATGTCAAGTGACACACAAACCCACAAACAACCTTGTCAGCTCCATTCTGTAGCACCATCCTCCGGTCCAGACACCAGCACGTAGCCAGTGTAAAAACACAACACTTGAAATTAAAGCCTTTTGGGCTAAAATCCTCTAATACTGTTGAGATGTTTGCCTGCTCTGGGCTGCATGGCTAGGAGAATCTTCAAGAAAAAAAGCTGCATCTGGCAACCGCAAGCTACCACATGTTCCTCTGTGGCCTGAAATAAGTCCAGTTAAGTGAAAAGAAAGTCCAAGCTCTGACCAAGTAGTTCTGGATGATTTTTGTGTCAGCCACATTAGTAAGTTACCAGCCCTTTGTTAGCTATTATCCCCCTCAGCAGAAGGAAATGTGTAATATGAAATAGCACCTCATCTTCACGAGGATGGTTACACTGTGCTCAGGTGCTGCACTGGCACCAAAACACCTGAGCTAGAAGAACACATTTCCTTCTGCTGGACTCACTGTGGGGGAAGAGTCCGATGGCACATGTAACTGCTGAGCTGCCTCCTAACTGAACCTCAAGTGAAAAAGGCAAATTTGGCAAAGCACCTTCTTTACAGAACCTACAGCATGGCGCAGTGTTTAGAGGAGCCTATTTGGCATCGACATCGGGTACTGCAGGAACAGTCTCAGTAAAGGCAGTGGTGGTTTAACTATTTTTTTTTCCCCCAGAAAGTCACCAGTAAAATACTGGTAACTTATAACTGATGTTCTTCAGATCTGATTGTCTAAGGAGACGTAACTGATACAGACGGAGTGCCAGCAGTTCATAAATCAGAACACCTCAGGGAAAACACCTTTTTCCTCCTTTCTTCCCTTCCCTCCAAAGATCAGTCATCCTCCACCATCAGCAAAAGCATATGAGACAAAGCACATGAGAAAAGCAGAAAGAGAGGAGACTGTCAGCACCAGAGTTTCTAAAATACTAAAAATTCAACTGCCTCAAGTTTGGTTTTGAGGCTCTGAGGTTTTTTGCTGTTTTTAGAAGCAGCAGCACAGTCACGCTGAGGTGCCAACAAGTGGGAAAATACAAGACACCTGCACAAAGACAAAAGCTTCATCAAATTCTTCATCGAAATTGAACCACCTTCAATAGGTGTTTTGTTATTTTGTTTCGCCTTTGACATTCTTCCAATTATGAATCCAAAAATTCTTCAATTATAAGTTGTAGACAAAGCACCACAAAGACCAGGGCTTCAGTTATAGCTGGGCCATAAAACAAAATAGATTCCTGATTTTCTGACATACAAAGTTAGTGCAACTTGTAAATATACTTAATTTGTATTAATCTGCAGAAAGCAAAGACAAATGGATTTCTTTCTTGCATGTCAATTGCAGTTCATGTATCTCCCAGATGAAAAGATTTTAAACCCAGTACAGATTTGCACTTGCTGTGCAAATAGAGCTAAAATTGTTTGACAGTATTATTCACGTTTCACAGTGTAAACAGCACTCCTCCCCACACTTCTACCAACTGCCTGTCCTGATACTCAGTGCGCATCCTCCCCATCCCATCACAGTACTGCACCGGAAAAAAAGAGAATAAAAGACCAGGCACAGGAAAACAACGCAACACTTAACAGCAAAACATCAAAGGGCCCGATTCCAGGGGGCTTAAAGATGGGATACGTTTAAATTGAAAGAAAAAAAAAAGTGCTGCTGCGAAGAAGGGAGGAAAGCAGCTGCTCAGAAGAGACAGGAGGCCCCATGAAATGGAACAAAGTGAAACTTAGTACAGCCTTGACTTCCAGCTCCTGAAAGCAAACCATCTGAGGAGGCTGCCACTGAGAGTTTACTTGCAAGGACAAGAAAATGTGGATGGTTTCATTTTATTCTTATTAAAAAAGGGATGTTGCCATTAGAACTCAGGCATGACATTCCCATGAGCATCCCCTCACATTTTAACAGTTTGTCAGCTCACACCCCTCCTCATTCCAGTGATCTCAATATATCCTTCCAAATGTGAGATTCCTCCCATCGCTTGGACATACCTGTTAGCAGAGCAGCAAGAGGAACTGCTCACCTCTGCCACACCAGGTGGCTGCAAGTTCACGTGCTAGGAGCTAGTGGGAACTTTCAATTCAATTTGTATAGTTAAGCGCAGAAAACAATCACAGCTCAAGAGCAACATCAGTCTTAGCCAATATGTAACTCCATGGGGAAAACTTTAAAGCACTGAAGCAGGAACAAGGAAGGATGAAAAAAAGTTTAGAGGACTTATTTCACATGATGGACGTAACAGCTCAAGGTTTCCTGGGTCTTCTGTGCAGCTTCTTTAGAGAGTGGCAGAGCTGCACTGGAGTTGGTTCCAGTGCCCGGGTCATTAGGTGGTTTTGTCCACTTCACTTTTTTCAACAGATGGGCTGCAGAACGATGGTGTTGGAAGGGCTGCTGCCGTGGGAAGGTTTCCAGGGGTGAAAACATTACAGTGATCACTACGCTGAAAGGAAAGCTGAGCAGCCAGTGACAACACATCCATGCACAGATTTGTGTCCCCTTTTCTTTCCCCCTGCCACTTCCTGTCCTTTCAGTAGCTTACTACTTTCTGCCTTAACATTGCTCCCTGTTCTAACAGGCCGACGGGGACAGGATTTTTAAGGAACTTTCCGGTAGGAGAGAGGCACCAGGGTGACTGTGAAAGTCTAACTTGTACACTTCCGTTGGCTTTTTTTCCTGTTTTGATGAAGTCACGTGGCTTCTTGCAGTATTTACTTTGAAACAATTCTCTAAATTCAATAAAGTATCCCAGTGGAAAACGGGGTATAGGGGTTATCATTCAGCATTTTGAAGGTCTGAGACTGGATCAAGCAACAATCTGGGATTGTGAGCTGGAAGACAAAACCCTTTTGGGTCAGAATTGATACACGATGGGAACACGGAAGACTGGAACCAGACTTTGCAGCTGCTGGATTCCTCTTGTGGACTAGTAATTAAATAACCCGCAGAGCAGCATCTCTGGCAAGCACCAGAATGAAGAAAGGTGTTCTCTCTGCTTGGAGGTGGATATTGCAGTTATCTGAAGGCACCAGAAAAAAGTTCTGAAGGAGAGCACATGTGGGGAGCAGGTGTGTGTCCCCTTCCCATGCCAGCTGTGAAGTTACAGGCACATGGTCCTTCAGCAGTGAGCTGCACCTTCCCATGACACATCAACGTGGCTTATTGTTAATGAGTCTTTGCAGAGCTTTTGTTAGCGCTACCTTTCTGCTTTCGTAACGAATACTGGTTTGAATAACAGTAACAACAAGAAATACTAAAATATCTTTTGTTTCCTTTAAAAAAGCTTCAGTAATTTCACCAGCATCTGCAGCATACAGAATTGTCTGCATCTTTC
>NW_010430780.1:18573-26570 GCF_000710305.1 Buceros rhinoceros silvestris
TCAGCAGGAGAGGCAGATAGTTCATACTAAGAGCTCCATTCTGGTTATTTTATGCATAGGAAGATCAAGACACCCGATTAATTTATACCAGACTATTAGTGCGGCATGTTCCATTGCATTAAGCTGAACAGAAGAAAATAGCAGATCTTCTGTAACACTGCTATTTCCTCTTGAAAGACCCAAATCTGGATGAGAACCTCAGTGGAGTGCCTTGCAAAAAACAGAGCAGGACAATCAGACTGCTTATCCCAAGAGGCCCCAACAAGTTAACCCTATAAAACCGCAAGCTCCTTCCTCCCCACCAGTAACATCCCATCATCCCAGCTTCTAGCGGAGGACTGCCGGGCACTCTACTCAAAGTCACCATTTCCAGATCCCTCCTTCAGCAGCATTAGCACCAATGCTGGACTTCAAAAAAGAACTCCTCCAAGTAACATGAAAAATCCATCTCCACTGCCACGGGTCCCACAGCAGAGGCTCCCACCCCTTCCTATAGCGCATCCTCCTAATCTGTGCTCTCAGTGATATGGAAACCACCGACTAAGTAGTGGCATACAATGAAAGCTGACCATGTACCTTAGCACAAGGTTTTTAGCTCCATATTTCTTCTCTTTCTAGGGCTATGGGAGTAGAGGAACTTAGGCATTTTTATCCAGTTGTGCTTTTACACAGATGCTCCTCAGGGGGTGGGTGAGTAAAATGCCCAGAGAAAGCCAGCAGTGAAAGTTGATTTGGAAATTTAGCCTAAAACTGCTGAATGCTTTCAGATATTCAATCAAGGCACTTGTGCTTTTACACAGATGCTCCTCAGGGGGTGGGTGAGTAAAAAGCCCAGAGAAAGCCAGCAGTGAAAGCAACAGCCACTAGTTGATTTGGAAATTTAGCCTAAAACTGCTGAATGCTTTCAGATATTCAATCAAGGCACCCTGAGGTACATATCCTTTTTAAAGCACCCTTTAGAAGAATTATTTAAGTTCCAGTCTAAAGCACTTAAGGACGCCTCTCCATTTAAAATAGGAGTCACAGGAGAATGGCAGAGTGAGAAAGCATGCAGTTAAGTGACTCTACACAGTGGAAGGTGAGAAGAACGAGGCTATGGACTCTGCGCGTACCCTCCTCGCATGCCTGCACACCATGCAGTGTTACTACAGCATGTTACGAGGACTCGGAATCCAGAAGCAAGTTCTCATCAGTTTGAAATTAAAATGACCAGCACCATTAGAAAACTGAAGGTGGCCTGGGCCCCTTGAAGGATCAAGGCAAAGGATTCCTCTGTGACTGGGTAAGGATGCACAGGCAGTGAGAAGAACCAGAAGGACAGGAGAAGCCAGAATCTCTTTGGCTGGAGGAGCAGAATGGGGAGGAGGCGGCTGCACTTATGGAGCAGTCTGTGAAGCAGCTGCTGAAAGAATTAGCTTGGGGGAAGCCAGATATTTGCCCTGCTGACATAGGACGTGGGAGAATGGAGGCAGCAGGAGTAGCTTCCATGGCTAGCACCAGCAGTGGAAATGCTCCAAGCAGCTAGCACAGTGGGAAGCAAGGACGGGGGAAAAAATTAAAAATACATAGAAAGGAAGAAAAGATCTTCACTGTTTATCTAATTTAAAAATGAAAAAAGAAAAGAAAGAGGAAGGGAAAATAAAAAGAGGAAAGAGAAGCACCAGTTGCAAAGAGTTCACAAGGCTTTTTTTCCTCCTTCCCCCAGCGTCACTGCTCTGGCTCTGACCTTCGGGGCCGGTATCTCCGATGGCCCGTTGATTTCCGTGTGGCCACTGCTGCAGTGAAGCCCACCAAGCAGCACAAGGATGTGGTGCCAAATTTGGCTGTGTCTAGCCAGCTGGGTGTTTCCGTCTTCAGGTACCCCTCAACTAAATGCAGACTCATCACTACGAACCACAAGACTGAAGCAAATGCATCAATTCTCCGGAGCCTGCAATACCAAGAAGAAACCAAACAAGACATAAGGTAAGAATTTGAACACCAACGAACCCCCTTGGGTCCTGAGAAAGGAGGGTACACAGACTGAGCAGGTTATGTCCTATCTCTTACTATGGTGACATCACCAGCAGCCCTCCCCACTGCTCCAGTAAGAACCTGAACATCAGTTCCATTTTCTACTGGGTTACAGAGCCACACAGGGAGCTTTTCACTCACAGAAATTCAAGCTTAAATTGAATGAAGCACGGCACAGGTCCACAGCAAGCTCTGCGGTCTCCATCCATCTGGCTGGCAACCCAAAGAATAACAAGGAGGACTGTGCCACCCACTACTACGTGCGCCATTCTGGCAAACGTTTACCCCCTGGCTCACTGAGACGAGACAGGACAAAAGACCTCCAACACAATGCAGTTTTCCTTTAAGCAAAACAGAAGAAAAGAGCACACCCACCTGATCCGCCCGGCTAAGAACATGGCCAACAGGCAGGTGAACAGCCCAAGGACAGCAACTGCAATCTGGTGATTCTTCCCATAAGACCACGCGGCACTCAGATACTCCACCATCTGTTCCGGGAGCAGACAGATCAGCTCCTGCCAGCCTGCCACCGCCACGGAAGTGTCATCTTCCAAGTCTGCATGCGAGCTTGTGCCAGTCCTGTTCTGCATGGACGCTGGACCAGGGGAGACAGGAGCAGGGACTGCTACGCTGAGTGAGAAGGGGTCGCCTGACCCATACAAAGCCATGAGAACCAGGAACGCACAGCTGAGGAAGGCCAAGAACCGCAGAAATATCACCTGAGCTGGTGTGGTTATGGAAGTGCAAGAGGAGGATGAACACAAATTCTGCAGAGGAAGGGAGAAATACCTTATCAGAAGCTGAATGAACTGTAGTGAGGTTTTGGCTCCCAGAGTCAGAGAGCCTGAAGGCTGCTGCCTTCCTTTCCCAGCAGCAAAGCCAGGTGCAGAAGTACCTAGTTCTCCGCACTTCCCCCTGAATTACCTCATTTCTCCCCTCATGTACCTGCATATAGGTCTTGTCTGTCTCCCGGCGTTTGAAATGGTGGCTGAGCAGCAGTGCCCGGAGCTGCCGATTCTGATGTTTTATGTAATACTCCACAGCAGCCTGGCATGGACGGCACAGCTTGTAGGTCTGCTCCAGATGGTGCTTATACACCTCAATCTCCTCATCATATTTGCGCTGGTGAGACAATACGAGAAGAAAAGCAGGTGAGAAGTGCAGGTCTCTCACCAGTTACCACACCTGCTACTGACATGCGAGCAAGGTGTGCTTCCAGTTTCCAGAGGGACAGCCCCCTGAAACCAGGCCTGAGCACTGACCAAGCTGGAGAGCAGCCACACAACCAGCTTCTCATACACCTGTCCTACCCTCCATGTCCAGAAGACAAAAAACAGCCCTTGGAGAAGGATCATCCTTCACTGGACAGGCCAGCCATGCTGAGAGAGGCCACTGCCATCACTGACACACATATCCAACCATGTTGGATAACACAGTCCCATGTTTCTCAGCTGGCACAGACACTGTAGTTCACTGAATGCCTAAAAAGGGGCCACAGGCTGGTGTTACTTAAGCAAGTGGATAGGTCTGGCAAGAGGCAGGGAGTACAAATAAAGCTGAGAAACGGGCATCAGCCAAAGATGTTCTCATTAAGCATGATCAAATTTAAATCTGTTCTGTGGGAGTTACCCTGATTAAACTCATTACAGTTACACAAAGCAGACAGGATTAGACAACACAGAGGATGAACATCCTACTATAGCACAGTCTGACAACCCTAAGGCTTGACCACAGTGAAAGCTAAGGAGTGCAGCACTACATTCTTGGCATGAAACTTTGGGGAGCCATAAAGTGGTGAAGGCCTCAGGAGAAACAAATTCTGTTAAGGCTTCAAGGAGACTAGTGGCTGCTGTGCCTACCAGAGCCTCAGCTGGGTAAGAACGGGAGCTGTAAGCTGATCTCAGCAGTGTGCATGTTTGGTTTTGGGCTCAAGCTTCAACTTCCAGTGTCCATCCAGAGTAGGTCATTACATTCTGGCTTTGCAGCAGGATTAGGTAAGTTTGCAATACTAATCAGTAACCTTCTCTGCACTGGAGCACCAATCCACAGCACACAAAAATTCCTCTCTGTTCTGCTTACTGGGCTGCAGCATGGAACAGAACAGAGCAGGATGGCAGACACATGCTTGGGAATGCCTTGGACAGACATCCTCCCGTGATGCCAATCCCTAAAGAACACTCACTTCCTCCCTTGGTGAGAATGAAGCCAGCTGTTTGATCTTCGTGGTTTGATGGTTGTTGCACTTCTTGCACAGCAGAATCTGGCTGCTCACCCACTGCTGCGGTTTGGTAGGGTCACAGAAAGTCGTAGCACCCGACACAACATGATTAAGGTGTTCCATGTACTGAGCAGGGATGGGCTTGTTGTAGTCTCCGTTCTGAAAAGAAGCAAAGGGAGAGACAGGGAGGGAAAGCAAACGTGAGATCGTAAAATCAAGGCTAGGTATCCTCTGCTTGATAACAAGATTGTAACAAAAGAAATAAATAAAAAAGAGACAAAATTATTCAAATCTCCACTGTTTGCAAGCAGCTGCTGGTGGTAAATTTTGGCTTAAGACAGTCTCTGTTACTTAAAACCCTAAATAAAGCATTTCAGCTGTTCCAAAATACAAAACTAGAGAAGAATTGTTAAAAAAAAAGAAGATTCTTAAGAGATACTGGTGAAAATGTCAAGGCCCTTTCTATCCGCTGAAGCAAGAGAGGAAAATTTGTCTTCATCATTCCACGTCAGCACATCTCAGTACAGTGGATTCTTTCTCCAATTTGATCAGTTGCTGAGTTCTCAGGTGCTCAGCACAGAGCCACCAGGTGTCAAACTGCTGGATATTCACCTGTACTGGGCCTGTATCATCTTAAATGAGGAGCAGGGCTTTCCTGACAGCACCATTTCACAGGGCATGCACATTCCCAGCCACCCTTCAAGCAATCTGTCCCAGTACCTCTTGGAACCCATTGTACTGCTCGCAGTTGGGGCAGTCCCAGCAGTTGCGATTCCCATATGGCACCACCGTGTCCTGGTTGCAGAACCAGCAGTTCACTGTCATGTGTGTGGGCTTCTTCCTGTTAGGAGAGGAAATGTGTCAGGTGTGAACACTGAATTTAGCTGATGCAGGGGAAAGCAATGGCTCTTAAACAGGGAAGTGCAAGAGAGGCTGCAATAACAATCAGTCTTCCCATCCAGCCTGTTTAATGGTCTGACTCAGAATGATTGAAAAGATGAACTATTAAAATAGAAGTAAATTCTGGCTGATGCTCATATCTCTTTGTGCTCGTACCATGGACATGCCAGAACTTTAGTAACAACCTTGTGAATAACCGACTTCACTGTTTTTCAGAGGCATATTTGGGGATGCAAGTCCTCTCCATAATCAAGAATGCAGTAGACTTGTTGCTTAATTCACAGAATTTGGGGAAAGCCCAATTTTTATGCATTGGAACCAAAGAGACAAAGACTAATGACCTGGATCTATGAGCCCCTTGTTTTTTAAAACAATTCTATTAAAACAGTCACCACAAGAGAAACAGCTGTGACGTGGCCCCAATGCAAGAGGTTGTGGCAGATGCTTGAGCAAAGAACTGCAGTGGCTGGCCCTTGTGCTGCCTGCTAAAGAAGGGCTGCATTTGTCTTTAAAGTCAGTGCTACATCCAAGAAGCTTCCTGGCAGGTCAAGACAACACAGCCCAGCTGTCTGGGTTTACCAGAACCAGGCTCAGTCACACCTCCAAAGGAGGGCAGCTGCTCAGGCAAAGCTCAGGCAGCAACTGGCTATGGCAGCTATGCAAACAGATGGACCCAGCTGCCACCAGCCCTGTTTGCTGCCTAACTCCACCAAGTGTGCCTGCCGCTGGACAGCTTCTAAAGAAGCAGGGACTGCATCTTTCACTGAGAAGGTGAGGGCCAAGAAAGCAACGAACAGTAGCCAAAGCGCTCACCAGCTGAGGGCAACCTCTCTTCCTGCTCTAGGAAATGTTCTCTGCTGCTCTAATATTCTGTAGCAAAACATCTTCTGAATGCTGCAGAAATGTTGTCTGGCACCCTGAAACCAAACAGGCAGGTGGTTCTCTCCTTAGTTAGGCTGGCCTCTCTCTCAATGATCACCTTCAAAGCTACCGTTAAGATTCTTCCCCATTCCCAGTTTCATAGACCATGTCTTGAAACTTGGTTCCTAAAATATGAAACCCTCAAGTGATGCTTGGGCCCCCTGTTTTAACTACTAATGATGAGGATAAGCTTGAAATTAAGCATGAGAAAGAGGCCTAAAAAAATGGAGTGTACAGAGGATTCCCTGCCAGATGCTGGAAGAAAATGGCTGGAGCTACTAGGGTGACAGATTCTCATCTCAAAATAGATGCATACACCCACACCCCTCTTAAAATGAATATTCACTGCTCAACCTTGTTCACTGCCAAGGAGGCTCAAAGCAGTAAGTGATATTGAGTTAAAAATACCACCAATGAAACTGATAGGCAAAAAAAGTTTAAACCAGACAGAAACCTCAGTCGCTCCAAGTTATCCATGAGCCACCACAGTCCAAAAGCCAAGCAAACCACAAAACCACATGTCCGAAGAAGCATACAAAGAATGGACAGCAACACCTGTTGGTGCTGGTTTCACCTCACTATCATAGGTGTGAAAGCTATGAAAATATACACAAAGGCTTCAGCGCGTTAACCACCAAAATACAAATCCCACTGCACCTTGAGCGTGGACTCTGATAGCAAGCGCAACCTACAGCCCATCCTCTGACGCAGGCTACTGCACAGGTCCCTGGTACTGTAGAAAGTGCTTCAATTCCGCCTTCGTGCCGCTGTGGCATCATCCTCTGGCACCCGTGGAAATAGGACATGCCATACTTTAGTCTCTGCCTACCACCAGCCTCTAACTTCCATGACGTGACCGTGTACGTAGAAGCACTAATTTCAAGCAAAACACTGAAGCGGAAAGCACTGGCTAAAAAAATTAGTAAAGCATAAATGCTATAAAGCAAAAAAAGAACCAGTGCCAAACCCTGTTTGAGAACTTGCTAACACCAGAGTATTACATCTTTAGTACACCCGAGACCCTTCCATCTTTTCCAAAGAAGACTCCACCTCTCCGTCTTGAGGCTGAGGAAGGGTTAAATAGTAGCCCTTCATTCTCACAACATATGCAAAAGAAACTGCTAAGTCCTGGATTATTTAGGATAAAAAGCAATAATCCTTCCTTCTGCAAACCTATAATCTGTTACCACAGAAATAGATGCAAAAAGTCAGAAGTTCCCAACCTGCTGGATGCAAAAAGAAGAAAATAAAGGTCATTTCGTACAAGAACACGTAGTAGGGTGCTAATTTTCTAGTAACTGGGCAGGACTTCAAAACCAAAAACCACATACTGCATTTGGAAAGACTCTCAAATACAGATTTAATGACTTTGGAACTACATCTTGACTGAGGTGAGGCAGCAGCTGAATGAACTACGCTAGAGCACACATTGCTTCCAAAGTCAGACATGGTGTTACGGGGACAGACCGTGAGAAACCAAGCACTTGTCACGTTCTCAGTCCCTTGCAGAACACCAGGCAAATCATTCCTACAGAGTTTATAATCTAACACTGTGTTAACTTGAACGAGCCTCACTGGACAAAGAACCACCCTTCAACAATCACTTCCCGCAGAGAGATCCCTTAACAGCTGCCTTGCTGTGCTAACTCAGTACACAGCTGCACACCCAAACCAGCTGGAAAAAAATCCCAGGTCGGGACAAATTGTTTTGCAGGTAGAAGATCTTTGCCTAAGACACCACTGGGGGGATATAGCTGGGGTAAACTCCCTTAGGAGATCAACACCTAAATGTCTGATGCTGCTCAGACAATATGACAAAATGTTCCTTTGTGAGAGGCTATCAGACTCCTTTATTTTGCTAATTAAAAAATCGGACTGCAGGTAAACCCAGTGACAAACACCAGCAACTAGTTCATGTTTCACGTAACCACTCTTTCTAGATCCC
>NW_010430780.1:26647-27762 GCF_000710305.1 Buceros rhinoceros silvestris
AACACTCTCCACTATTCCCCATTTACACACACATTTAAGGTCCTGCTTAAGTCCACACTTTTAATGGATTGAGAGAACAGTCTCGCTGACAAGTGCAGCTCAAATCAGCTACCCAATAATAATAATGAAAATGAAGCCAAGCAGGGCTGCACCGTAACACTAACTCAAAAGGCAAAGGCAGCATCCCCTCTGTTTGGATCAGTCCCTTATAAAGCCACCCTTGATTTCGGAAGATTCATTTAACTAAGGCAAAGCGAGAAATTAGGTAATACCAGAACAGAATCGAGAAACACAAATACACAGACCTAAAGAATTATCAAGGTCACCTCCTGAAAATACTTACAGTTTTACACCAGCACTTTTTGAGGGCTTGGGAAGAAATGCTTTTCATTCCAGAGACCTTTTGAAGAACTCAAGCAAAACAAATCCAATCTCTTACCTCAAAAGCCATGTTAGCCTCAACTGGGTCAAAGAACTGCTGCCTGCTTCACTGGGGTTGCCTTAGGCCACTAGAATTTCTCAGCTGCCCTAGATCTGCCAGGAAGTGCCAAGTCTTGTATATGGGCTAATGTACCAATAGCCATTTATATGGTTATATAAACAGCAAATGCTTAGAAAAATCCTCAAGTATTTTATTGTGGATGTAGAAATATGCTACTATCTCAAAGCGTAAACTTCAAGCGAACCTTAACACAACAAGCCCTCGGGACCATCTTTTCTCCAGTGGAAGTGTTCGATAGATGAGCAGCAGACTGCTCAAGTCTGTTCTGCTATACAGCCTGAAGTGCCTCTTATTCCATATATTCCTACACTCATCTCAAAATTTGCTGCATTAAAATCTGTCAAACTGAGCTTTACTCCTTCAATGAAATCTGTATCCTGGCTTACTTCCTGATGCTTTCCAAACCTTGTTCTCTATTGGTCTGTTCAAATTTGTTTTAAGATCAGGAACGTTCCGTACAATTAAAAAACAAATGACCAAAGAATTCCGGCCTCTACCTAATAACCTGGACTTCTCTGGGATCCCCCCAAGTCTCAGCACTGCACTAACCGCACTGTTCTGGCACTCTCCCACCGCTCCCCCGCAATCGCGCTTTCACCTCCAAACCAACCAA
>NW_010430780.1:27883-28196 GCF_000710305.1 Buceros rhinoceros silvestris
CAATCGCGCTTTCCCCTCCAAACCACCCAACCAACACGGGAAGAAAATTTCCCTGCCTCAAACGCGTCAGAAAACGACAGAGGAAAACCCCGAGGAGCCTTCAGCGCTCCCAGGATCACCGCCCGCCTCCAGCCCGGAGCAGGGAAAGGCGATGGATTTCCTAAGCGCAGCCCCGCAGCGGCAAGTCGCTGTGTGCGGGCACACAAAGGCACGAAGCAGTTCCTGGGGATACGGGAAAACGCGCCCGGCCGATTACCTGCAAGCTTCTGCTGACGCTGACAATTCGGGGGGGATCCCCTCCTGGACACACGCC
>NW_010430781.1:0-212 GCF_000710305.1 Buceros rhinoceros silvestris
CACCGGCTGGCAGTGGGCACAGCAACCACCGCGCCCACGGTGCCAGGATGCCAACCCCAGCACCTTGGAAAACCCATGGCACCTGCCCCACACCACCCATGTTCACCCTGGCACCAGCCACGCTGCCCTTGGCGTGCCCGTGGCATCAGCCTTACTCTCCTCGGCACTGAATTCATTACTCCCAGTGCCCCCGTGGCAACTACCCTGTTGCT
>NW_010430781.1:527-822 GCF_000710305.1 Buceros rhinoceros silvestris
TGTGACAGGCCGGGATGACACTTCTGGTGAAGAAATTTTTCCTAATGTCCCATCTAAACCTCCCCTGGTGCAATTTAGGCCATTTTCTCTCATCCTGTTGCTTGTTCCTGGGTAGAAGAGACCAACCCCCACCTCGATACAACCTCCTTTCAGGTAGCTGTAGAGTGTGATAAGGTCACCACTCAGCCTCCTTTTCTCCAGGCTAAAGTGGGATATGCTCAGAGTGGTCCTGTTGGACAAGCTCCAGGGAGTCTTAGAACAGCAGTCTGAAAGAGAAAAGCAGCGATATTCTCCC
>NW_010430781.1:1109-1395 GCF_000710305.1 Buceros rhinoceros silvestris
TGCGGGTGGCCCGGGCCCCGCTCCCCCCCCCCCTGCCTGCCGGCAGCCCCGGTGCCCCTCACCTCCTTGGCTCTGCTCTCGGCCGCCCGGATGACATCCCTGGCACTCCGCAGGGCACTCCCCGCCGCTGTCGCCTGTGCCCTTGCCACTTCCAGCGCCCGCTGCGTCCCTGCTAGCTCATCCCTCACGCCCTCTGCTCGCTCCCTGCGATGTCACAGACAGCTCCAGCCCCTGCCAGCACTGGGGGATGGACCCCCACGCCCTGACCAGCCGAGCGTATCCCCCC
>NW_010430782.1:0-9797 GCF_000710305.1 Buceros rhinoceros silvestris
GGGGGGAGGAAGAAAAGAAAAGAAAAAAAAAGGTGTTACTACGGAAAGGACTTTTGCGGGATGCTTCTCCTCTCAAACCTATTACTGCGGACCCCTGGGACAGGGCGAGATTAATTGCTCTGTGTTATGAAGAAAATGAAAGATGCCATTAATCAGGGAAGTTGTAAGTCACCCACGTGTGTAGATGGCATTCAGCGATTAGCTGGGACAGATGGTGCTCAAACGCAGCGCGCTCCAGGTCTGGCATAAAGCACTCAACGTCTGGAGTTATTAATCGGCCAATGACAGAATATCATACATTTTCCTGAAGAGAAGCATTTCTCAGTAAGATGAATATTCATTTCGTATTATGAAATAATGTTTCCAATCGCTGTTACATTTCCCTTTCTAAGCAGCTGAAGTCCTGCTTTTTCGTTCCTGGATGTCAGAGAGTTCAAACCTGAGACACAAACAAGACTTCACACAGGTCTTTCAGACGCGGATAAAAAGAATAGCCAGTAACTACTGCAGGAAAAAGAAAATTCAAGTTTTGTTTTCATGAACTTTGAGGAAAGTAGTGAATCATTACTTCTAAAAGAACATTAGACATTCTGTAATCTAAATATTCCTAATGGAGAGAAGACCTGTTTTCTTTAGTTTCCCCTGATTTTTTTTTTGACAGAGCAAAAGTGAGTTACAGTGTGATCAACTTCAGTGTTTCACAGAATCACATTGATTGATAAGTCAAATGCTTGTCTAAATATGCTTAGCACCGCTATCTATGACTGAGTAATTGTGAGCTTGATTGCATGTCCTGCAATGATGTGATCAGTCTACACCAACATTCAGAAATCTGCAGAAACCTGCTCGATAAATTTAATAATAGCATCTATTCTATCACATAAAAGGGATCAGAGTTCAAAGCACAGAATTTACAATAGTTATTAAAAAAATATTCAAATGTTAATCTCATGATCTGTAAAGTAAATCTTTACCATGGTAACCAGTTTAATTCTAACTTTTATTATTAAAAACTTCTTTTAGGAAAATTAATGTTATTTTTATTAGGTTTAAGAAAAGCAATCTCCAAAATATCAAAAGTGTCTTTTTCTTTTTTTTTTTTTAACTTACTCTCAGCATTTGGATTTACTGAGCATTGCACCCTGTGTCATCTTTAAATTGCTTTGGTAGCTGATGTAGATCCAGTCTTGCATGTAAGTATCATCCTTCCTAACTTTGGTGCAAAATCTAGGGGAAATCAGCTTTATGTTATTCATTTTTTAAATCTGAAGGGCAAAACTAACACTTCAAGTGGAGAACTAGGTGGTTATTATGACTTAGTAATATCACTACATTCAATAAGAACAATTTAGGTCAGGGAGGACCTTCAGAAATAATCTAGTTCAACCCCCTGCTCAAGGCAACGCAACTTCAAAGCTAGATCATCTTCCTCAGCACCTTGTCCAGCCAAGTTTAAAAAATCCCCAAGAATGGACATTCCAACATTTCTGGAAAAACTGTTCAATTTTGATTACTACTTATTGTGGAGAATGCTGTCTTCTTCCCCAGTAAGAATTTCCCTTGCTGCAACTTGTGTCTGTTGCTGCTTATCGTTCCTCGGGGTGCCTAAGAGTGTGGTTCTGCTTTCACTGTAAACGCTCCCTCAGTATGTGAAGTTGGCAATTAGATCCTACACCTTAACCTTCTTTTTTTCAGACCTATCAGAAATATCACAAACTGCTCACAAATTCACTACTTTTTGCCATTCCTTTTTAATCAGTCTCACTGAATTTCGTATTATAAAAATAAAACTGTTACTTGTGAAGGACTTTTTCCCATCTCTCAGAGTATTAAAAATGGATAGCTAAAATGACTCATCCATTCATCGTGAAACCTCACAAAACAGCATGGTCAAAACAAAACTTCCTCCTAAGTTCCTATTCCTATCAGGAAGATTCAGGTAAAAGTCATTTATATCCCATTTGGCCGTAAGAGTGTTACAGTAACTTTAAAGGTATCAGCAGCACTTACGAACCAGACTGAGTTTTCCCAAACTTTATGTAAAAAAATATGTTTAATACTGAATGTTAGGTTTTTCCACTAACAGAAAAGACTTTTGCCTGCGTTGCAGTTTCTCAGGCATATTTGAAAGATAGTAACGCTTTTATGCACACAGCATGTACATAGCCACATGGCTAGTGCTGAGACAGGTTGTTGTTGTGGTTCACCACAGCCTACAAGCCCCACACAGCTGCTCACTCATTGCCCTGCCTCCAGTGGGATGGGGGAGAAAAATCAGAAAAGTGAGAAAACTCATGGGTTGAGATAAAGACAGTTTGATAGGTAAAGCAAAAGCTGCACACACAAGCACAGCAAAACAAGGAATCCATTCACCACTCCCCATCGGCTGGCAGGTGCTCAGCCATCTCCAGGAGAGCAGGGCTCCATGCTGTGTAACAGTTACTTGGGAAGACAAACATTACAACTCCAAACATCTGCCCCTTCCTTCTTCTTCTCCCAGAGTTATATGGTGAGCATAATGTCTTACGGTACGGGATATCCCTTTGGTGAGTTGAAGACAGCTGTCCCAGCTGTGTCCCCTCCCAGCCTCTTGTGCACCCCCAGTCTACTGGTGGGGTGGTGTGAGAAGCAGGTCTTGACTCTCTGTAAGCACTGCTCAGCAATAATGAAAACATCCATGTATTTATCACGACTGCTTTCAGCACAAATCCCAAACATAGCTCCATAATACCTATTATGAATAAAATTAACTCTATCCTAGCCGAAATGAGCACAATCGTGAAGTGAAGCTGTTAGGGGCAGTAGCTCAGATGGAGGTTGGGAGAGGGAAGAACTCCCAAAAAGGGTAGCCTAGGTTGAAACTTCCCCTTTGTTCACACAAGCTCTGGTTTGTCTGTCATCTCAGCAAAAGAGAAAACTAGAATATCTGCCATTGTCTTAATCTTAACCTCTTTGAATTGTTTACCAGTATTCTCATTAATGCTATTTCTATTTTAACTTATTCTCCATTTCTCCGTAACAGAAGTTACGTGCTCTTTCTCTCTGCATACATAACATATATATCTCTATATCTATCTTATCAAATATACTTGTACTTATCAATATACTTATAAGGTATATAAGTATATTAAGCATTTAATGGATACAGACATTCTTGTTTTAAAGAATCCCCATTTCACTACAGGAACAAGCAGGCATATATATCTGAAATGTCATACTCTGCTATAATGCAGAGTCATCATCACATTCTAAACAAATCTAGTAGCCTTGCAAAGTGTGTTTGCAATTAGTTTTGTGTCATTTTTTCAGGCCCTTTAGAGCAAATCAAGGATAAGAACTGAAAAGAAATTGGCTCAAGCATTGTCGGAGACAGTGTTTAAAGAAGCAAGAAAAAATATCTTCTTAAATTTGCAAAATCTTTTGGAGGTTTTGTAACTGTATAAAAAATAGAAGGAAAAAAAATATTCCCTAAAGGTTTTGACAAGATAAAATGCACATTCATAGTCAAGGAGCTAAACATTTCAACAGACTGGAGTGAGATAAGGAAGCTTTTGCCACAGTTCAGCAAAGCTGTGACAAATGGACTGCGTTGTTACTGTTTTACATATTCTATGCCTTACGTGACATTAGTTAGTTATTTCAGTGGGCAGAAGTCTACCCAAGAAATCACCAGCACAGCAGACCCTAATTGGCATGCCTGATCACAGTCTATGTAGAAAGCATTAATTTTCTAGCACCGTGTGGCCACAGACGGCACAGACAACTATACCATTGATTACACTGAAACATTTAAGGAAAAATGATGGTGAAGTGCAGACAGACTTACATTGCCTGTGCCTATAATGCAGCTCAGCACTTATCTGCTGTTTCCTGAACTATTTTATTCTAGCTTTCTTTTAAAATAAGGAAGAAGTTACCACTGAATAAATGTATTCTTCCTTCCTCCATTTGAAATGTTATTCCCAACATGAAAAATTTCAGGAAAAATTCAATGTATTTTTACAAAGAGATATATATCCCTGATCAGCTGTATTCCACAGGGGGGTGAAAATAAATTGTTTCATCTCAAGTTAACATCAGTATTTTAACCCTGAAGGTACAAGGAGAACATACCTGACTGGGATTCATGCTCCTGAAACATGCTTTGCACTGGTCTCCGCTTTCTTTTCACAAGTACTTACTTGGAAAGTCGAAACTCTGTCATTCACTGCATATCCAATATATACCAAACAAAAGCATGTCAGCTTTAGCATTATAAAAGCTGATTTATGAAAACAAGAAACTTTAATGCATACCATTATTACACTTGTAATGCCTATATAAAATCCCAGTTGGATATTACCTTTATTAATGATAATGAACTTTCTTAATGTTAGTTAATTACTAAGTAGAGGAGTATTTTCTTGCCGGTTACAATGTTTACACTAGAATTAAACTGACAAAGGATAATTTACTGAAACATTCTTTTCCTTTTTTAGCATAGTTTGGAGAAGAGAGAAACTCCAGGGAGCTGGCAATTCAAATATAAAGGTCAGTTTCTGGTAACAAAAGCTGAAAATACATAGAAAGAAGGAATTTTCATTAAAAGCTGGCCTGCTGTGTACTAACTGCTCATTACTCTCATCATCCCTTAGGAAAAATGTAGATAATCCTATTTGAAGACTTATAGCATAGTTGAAATTTAGGGAGAATGAACAAGGCTTGAATCTGCTACAACGGGCTGTATATCAAAGGTGCAAAGGACCCAATTCATAGCTAATTTGGGAACTGTAACAATCCAGTCTGGTTGAAGACAGGGAAGGCTTTCCCAGATTTGCCTGTAGAGGGCTAAAATGTATCCCCAACAGCATCCTAAAGTGTGCGGCAAGAAATCACTAATTTAACAGTAAGGATGAATGTGTCACTCATTCCAGCCCTATCAATGCCCTACTCTCCTCTCAAGAGGGCCCTCTTACATAGCTACGTGGAATAAGATCATGCTCTTTGGCCCTGGGAGTAGAAGCAACATGGTGAGAAAAGATCTCCTTTTTTTTTTTTTTCAATTTTTAGCCTTAAAATTGTACTGAGTTTTTTCAAGTGCAACAAATGCTTGATGTCTATGCAAACATTATAAAAGTAGCATATGTTTTATAGAAAAGATTTATAGGATCTGATCTGACAACATAAAGGTTTATAGGGTCTTTTAATTTGCTAAAAGCAGGTACCGGGTCATCCTGTCACTAACATACATAAACTGAAAATGACCACTAGAAGTAGTCATTTTTTAAATGCACTACAGTCTAAATAACATCATTGTCAATTTTAAACTTCCTGTGTCCTCTCCTGTGTTGGATTGCTCAGGTATGGCCAAGTGTAGGCTGCACCACACTGTGATTTTGGCTCAGGAAAATGGCAACATCACGGTTCAAAGGGACAGGATCAAGAGATGGTGTGTCTGTCAAACACGTGAATTATTTTCCACAGTAAGTTTTATGTTTGCTCTTTATCATCAATTTTACTGTGATAATGCTTTTTTTTCTACAAAAGATGACAATTTTCTCCTAGAAAATAACGCATACACACTAATTTCATAATTTTTCAATAGAGCATTATTCTAATACCTCAGAAAAGATGTCATGTTGTCTAAGCAAACAGTTACAACTCTGCATGGCATAGAATGGACTATGTAGGATTATTTTGGAAATGTGGATATAGAGTATTTAGCACATTTTTAGAGTCTGTAAAATATTAAAATATTTTGATATAGTAGTCTTCAAAGTCATTTTACTGTCACACAGAGTATTGTATGTCATTATTTAAACTGGTATCACATAAGCATTACCAGAAAAAGATAAATAATAAATAAAACTGCCCAGAAGAAATGGTTGCACGGCTATGTTTGTATCTTCTAAAATCACTTAGGGGAAAATAGCTGTGCATGTCTATTCATATGACTATGTCTTTTGACACCTTAGGGCATTTTCCTCTCCCAGCTATAGAAACATTGGGTGGAGGCTTTTTTGCAGACTTTATTCAGATCAAAGTTGAAATTTTTTCTTTCTTTCTTTTTAAATGAGGCAATAAGGTCTCAGCATCTAATGAAAGGGCAGGTGTAGCTAAGAGGAAATACAGGAATTACCAATGTGGCTCTCTTACACAAAATTCTTGCCACAAGCTCTACAGCTGAAAGCAGCAGCATTAGCTAAACTTGAGTAAAAGTGTCAAAAAGGGGATTTATAAAACCAAATAAAGAATAGGCATCCCAATTCTCATCCTGAGGCTGAAAGCAAAATTTTCTATAGCTTTGATGGGGATATTATTTCTTTGCTGCCATGTCTGATATATAGTTACATATTCAAACACAACAAAGTTTTACTAATATGCCACACATTTATAACCTAATTAATAATACAAGTTTCATTTTCAAGCTAAACTCTACGTTTAGAAAGCTAATTATTTTTTAAGCATAAAGTTCTAAACTTTAAAAGCTAGTGTTTAGGGTGTTTTATAGTTCTGGATTTTTCTAATTTATTTTCCTGGTTTAAGTTAGAACAGCACTAATTCTGTTCAGTGGTTTCACTTTCCAGCTCAGTCTCTGCTAAGTGACAGCACTTTCTGAAGGTAACGGTGTATCTTTGCAGACAGTGTCTACTCCTAGCAGTGACAATGCTTGATGTTGACAGTTCCTGCCAGGGGTTGGTGTGCAGAAAGGCTCTGGCTTGTGCTTGCTCCTGTGCAGACCAAGGTCACTGCTCAATCCTGTGAGCCACGGTGGGGGTGCAGTAAGTGAGAGGCTGCAGCTGTGGGGAGGAGCAGACAGGACAGGTGACCCTGAACTGACCAGCGAGGTGTTCCATCCCACAGACGTCATATTTGGTATAAAGCTGAGGGATCACAAGGGTCTCCCTTTCTCTTGCCCTCCTCTTCAATGACTGGCATCCAAGGAGGTCTCTGTTCTGCCTTCAATCCTAATCTGTGCACTCCTGAATCCAACTGCAGTATCCAGCTCCTGAATCCGGTTCCCATCTGCTGCTGAGCCCAGCCTGGGCCTTCTCCAGTGTCTGCTCACAGCATCAATGGTGATGGTGACATTGTTGCGATCAGAGGGTTTGGGTTTAGTATTGGTATTTTATATAGTTGTATGTGTTCCATTTTATTATTATTCTCATTAAAGCAGTTTTAGTTTTCTTTTCCAGTCCGTAAGTCTCTCTCCCTCTACTTCTTTTCTCTTTCCCCTCTGTGGGAAAGGGGGAGGGGGATGGTGGTGGTGCAGGTAACAGGGAGTGTCTGTCATTTGCCTAGTAGCCGGCCCAGCTCTAAACCTTGACAGATGTATTTGCTTCCAACATGGGGCTCACTCAGAGCTCTGATTAACTGCCCAAATAGCTCAAATTCCAGCTTGCTCAGTCCAGAGTACATCAGACTTTTTCTCTGAGAATCTTTAAGGATTGGAGATTAAAATGGACTGCTTACGTCATGTCAGTGCTAAGAGCGATATCGTATCTTTTTAGAATTTGCTTCAGAGCTAACTGTCCTAGTGTCACCTTATCTGCTCTACATGCTATGTTATTGTTTACTTGTTCTGAGTGTTTATTTGAAAGGCAAAAGGCACCGCTTTGTTGTCGTGTCTATTGCTGATTTATGCCACAATAAGCTGGGCAGCAATAGCGTCAATGCACTATTGGTGTCATGTAGTGCATCTCGTTACTAAGTATACATTTGGTTTCACCTCAGGAAGTTACACTTCTCCCCATCATGCTAATCTAACTCCACAAGATTCTGGGAATCCATTAGATTGTGAGGATTGTGAATATTCTTATTACAATCAAAATATCATGTTATTATCACTATCATTGAATTTATCCCTGATTCTTTTTATTGTGTGGCGTCAGGTTAGAGATTGATGCCCGTATACCTCTCAGGCAGCCACCTCAACTCCTAGAGGGGGTGCTGGTCAGTAACACATGCTGCAGCTACTCAGACTCCACGAGGCTTTATGACATGCTCTGCAGCTGTTCAGACCCCACGAGGTATTATGACATTCCTGACCCAACCCGCACTGCAACTGCTCACACCCCAGGGGCCTTCCCCACAAACTGCTCCAACTCCTGATAAGGGTACTGCTACTGCTCCGACTCCCACAATGAGCACTGCTGCTGTTTCAACTGCAGCAAAGCTACAGCTACTCAGAGAGACACTGTGGCCACTCCCACTCAGACAGTGCCAGTACAAGTTTCTCCTGTGAGGAAGAAGAGAAAACCAAGACACGAGTATCGCCCATATAGCCCATCTCACCCAGAGATGGATGAGGGAGAGAGTTCTAAAGCACAACCATCAGAGGAAGATTCGGAACCAGGTATGAAGGCTGATGGCCCTGAGAGTGAGAAGGAACCAAAATAGGTCAGCCGGTGTCTGAAGATAATGGAGAGGGTCCTTCTAAAGCAAAGTTATCGGTGGAGGATTCAAAACCAGATATGAAGGCTGATGACCCCAAGACTGGGAAAAAACACCTAACAAAAACAGATCACCCTGTGTTGGATGATAATGGAGTGTGTCCTTCCAAAGCAGGTCCTTCCTAAAGGAGTCCTTTCAAAGCAGGTCCTTTCAAAGCATACTTAAGATGAGAGGATGAGAGCTCAGATCAACACGTAATCATCCAATCTTTATCTATGAACGATGCAAAACTTGAGAATGGACTATAGCCGTCATGACAAAGAAACACTTATCACCTGGTTGCACCGACGCTGGGACACTGGGGTTAGTACCATAGTGCTGAACAAGGCCTGTTCAACAGAGAAAACCTAATGTGGAATGGAGATATTAACAGTAGACTATCGTGGCCTGAATGAAGTTACATCAGCCGTAAGTGCTGCTGTCCCGGACATATTAGAACTCCAGCACGAACTGCAGTCAAAGGCAGCCAAGTGCTATGCTATAGTTGATATTGCTAATGCAGTTTTCTCTCTTCCGGTAGCACTGGAGTGCAGGGCACAGCTTGCTTTCACCCAGAGCCGTCCAGTACACCTGGAATAAACTGCCGCAGAGGTGGAAACACAGTGCTACCATTTGCCATTGACTGATCCATACTGCGCACTGGAGAAAGGTGGAGCTCCAGATGTTTTCCAGAACGTCATGTTCCTGCATCCAGGTTAAGTGCTATGCAACGACACACACCCCGCAGCACCATACAGATCAGTTTTTAGTTCCTGCTAGCTTTATTTTTTCTGCTGAAGATGCAGAATAGCATTGACTTTGGCCCTTTGACACAGGCTTGGCTATATGCTTGAGAAAGCTTACTTATATATCATGGTAATTTTGTTAAATCGGAGGATCAGACTAATAGTCTGAACTACCCCCACCTCTGCACCATTTAAGGCTCTCTGTCAAGATCGTGCCATACCAGTAGGGAAAATAATGTTAAATAATATAAGTGATTCCCAAGGCAACTAATCCCTAAGGAACAACATGTGGAAACATTGGAAAATTATTCTGACATTAAGGTCAGTAAACCATGCAGATGCATTGCATATCCTCACAGTTCACACCATGAATGGTTATTTCACGACCTGTAAAGTTGAAGGATGAGCACGAACTAGTCTGGAGATATTTTTCATCTGTTCTTACCACTAAATATGATGTTCCTGGTTCCTTTTTGTTTTCCATACCATGTAAGAGGACATGATAGAAGTATGACTAATGATTACCAAGATGGTCTGGACAATGTGTGCTGGACTTACTGCTCAGGCTTTTTTTTTTTTTTTTTTACCTTTCCTTTCTTAAAAAAGCACTTGAAAAAAGGCAAAGCAAAACGTGTTTCC
>NW_010430782.1:9957-18299 GCF_000710305.1 Buceros rhinoceros silvestris
TGATTACCAAGATGGTCTGGACAATGTGTTCTGGACTTTCTGCTCAGGCTTTTTTTTTTTTTTTTTTTGACCTTGCCTTCTTCAAGAAAGCACTTGAAATAAAGCAGATGAAAGCCTGTGTCCAATAGTCTAACTTAGAAGATTTACCACAATTTAGAACCACACATAAGTGAATAAAATGCTAAGTGCAGTTTAGTTTTCCATGTGGATAGTCTTGGTTTTGTCTAATATTTAACATCAACTTCATTGGTCAGTGTCTGACAATGCTGTCCATCGGTATGTGTCACTGTAGCCAAGCTCCACCACAAAAGATTCTTCATACACAAGTTGGTCAGCTGATGAAAACATGCTTGCTCGAGGATGCTAAATACTGCTGCTGTTTGGAATAAACATACATAACTTCCTATTCAGTTTAAAACATCCTGAATACCATCATTTAATGTTGGAAATGCAACTGAAATTTATTTTCAGCAGCAGAAGACTACCATTTTTTGCTTACCAGTAGAGTTCACCCTACTCTAGAAATTTCCAGAAAGACTATTGTTGTTCAAATGAAGAAAGCGCAGAGATATTTTTAGATTGTGAACCTATGTTCTTGCCTCTTATTTTTCTGACGTATAGTTATATATTGCTCTAAGTTTCAAAATGAAACCATTTTTAGTCAGAAACTAACACTGTGAGGAGGAACTACAAGTTAATATTTGTTAAACTGATCTCTAATGAGCCAGAAATTTTTATTTGCTAAGTGACTCAATCGCCATCATTAAAGCCTCCATTAGTTCAGAACTGTGATCTGTTCTCAGTTTAGTTCTGATTAAATAAATAATATAAATATCCTAACTTCCAACAGAGTAATTCATATACCAGTTTTTAGGTTGTTTTTTTTTTCCAAAGCAATACTCACCTCCCTTATTAAAGGTCATGTAAAGTCAAGTGATTCCTATTTTGCAATCACCCCTCAATTTTTATGGATTTAAGGAGCTCTGTGAAACTAATTCTTATTACTGTAACTATCCCATCTTAGCCTCATTCCTTCTTGTTAAGACTTTGAGAATTTAATTAAAAGTAGGAGTTGAAGACCATTGTCCCCTCTCAAGTTCGGACAGCCATTTTTATGAAGCATTACAAATGAACTGAAATAGAGAAGCTAGTGCCCCATCTGCTTCACATTGGGAAGGACGGTCAGAAGGCTTGTGTCATCTTCAAGGGCATGTGGTGGCTGTTGGTTTTGTTTGTCATCATTGTCATATCTGCACTCCAAAATTGCAGGCACCAGTGATGAGCCTCATTAAATTCTTGCTAAATGAAAGCTATGCTGTAAATGCAGTGGTTCTGGGATGGGAGGAGAAGACAGCTAAGTGCTGAGTTCTGGCTGCAGCAGGTAATGTAGCCCACTATGCCATCAGGCAGTGAGGGATGTGCCTGTGCATGACATAGAATCATAGAACCATTTGTTTGGAAGAGACCTTTAAGATAGAGTCCAACTGTTTATGCTGCACCGCCAGGGTGCCTAAACCATGTCCATCAGCGCCGCATCTACACGCCATTTAATCACCTCCAGGGATGGGGACTCCACCACCTCCTTGGGCAGCCTGTTCCAATGCTTCACAACCCTCTCTGTAAAGACGTTCTTCCTGATCTCTAACCTAGATCTCCCCTGGTGCAACTTAAGGCTATTTCCTCTCGTCCTGTCACCTTTTATATGGGAGAAGAGACCAACCCCTACCTCTCTATAACCTCCTAGTTGTAAAGAGCAATAAGGTCTCTCCTCAGCCTCCTTTTCTCCAGGCTAAACAACCCCAGTTCCCTCAGCCGCTCCTCATAAGCCTCACTCTCCAGACACTTCACCTGCTTTGTTGCCCTTCTCTGAACATGCTCAAGCATTTCAATGTCCTTTTTGAAGTGAGGGGGGGCATGGGGGAAAACTGAGGTTCCTGCACTCTCTGTCACTCCCATAAGCTGGTTTTCATCAATCAAAGTGGTCATTAATGCACCGATGTTGCTCCATTGGTAGTCAGTGGTGTCAGGAATGGATAATGTCTGTGCTTCCAAAGACAGTGGATTGGGGGGGGGGGGGGGGGGGGGGGGGGGGGAGAAGAGGCAGTGTCCAGGGAGGGGAACAAAGAAAAGGAATCTTCCTTTCAATAGTAGGATCTTAACAAGCATGGTTTCTATTTCAGTATAGCTGAAGGGTTTTGAATTGCCTTGTGTTTAACCTGGAAACAGAGGATAGCACCGCCAAAGTTCTCAGAGCTGGGTTAGGCATATGACTCCATAACTGTGCAGCCAAATTACATGTAGGCTGAATTTTAGAAGTGCTGAGAAAATACAAGTTTCCATGTGTGTTGTAGGTATTCAGCACTGAAGGCGCTTTATTGAAGTGCCTAATATTTATGGCTCCAAGATGGAAATGAGATCCTTTTAAAAAGGTAACAGAAGCTTTGTAAGATTATTCTTCTGTGACTTCATGATGAACATAGTCTTTGGTTGCAGTGTGCTTCTTACAGCTGTTGCCTTGTCTTTTCAGCTCTGAGCGTCACTAGTGGAAAGTGCACACGTTTATGAAGCAAATTTTAACAGCAGTTCATGATGGATTGAAGAGACTTGACTTCTCTTAAGGGTGTGTGCCAGAGAAAATTGATCAATGAAGGAATCAAATGCAGGTGCAATTCTGCTGGTGCAGAATTTCTAAGTATAAAATACCTAAAGTCTTTGCAAAAATGTTGTCTAACAGAGAGCAATCAGCTGGTCAGTTCAAAACCACCATGCCAAAACAGATGAACATCAGGAACACCACACCAGTTAGAACTAACTAGCCATCTTAATGCTTCTTTTTATTTTATAAGACCCTCACAAAAGAGAATCTAAGAACCTTCCAGTGATAATTTTGTGCAATTCTCTTCACAGTGTATCCACGTTGTAGGGAGGTACTACTTTCGTAAGTGAAGCTGCAAGAGGCTCTGAAAGTCTAATTATCCTTTTTTTCAATATCTAAAGATGAAGGTAAGTACACAGGGAGATTTTCCAAAGCACATAGGTTCCTAGCTCCTCTTGCTTTAAACAGAAGTTAGGTATGGACATGTTGTTAAAAATGCTATTTGAATTTCATTTTGAGAATTAAAATAGTTAAATCCTTTTCAAAAGATTGCGCGAGTGATTGCTTCACTCTTGCTCATTTCCTTACTACCTCTGTAAGATTTGCACTAGAAAAAAAAAGGAAAAATAGAGAAAACATCAGTACTGAAAGCATTTGGGAAAACATAGCAAGTCAGAGGAGAAATATCTTACGTTAATTAACAAGGGATGTACTTGTAGATGGAGGCAGCTCAGAGAATGGTACAGGTGACCCTAAACTGCCCAGCAACATGTTCCATCCCATATATGCCATATTTGGTATACAGTTGAGGGATCACAAGGTCTCACTGTCTTGTCTGCTCTTCAATGGCTGTCATCTGAGGAGGACTCTGTTTAGTGACGTGCCCACCTCTAACCCTTGACACTTATTTAAAACCAAACTAAACCCCAAAACTAGAGTTAAGGATTAAAGAGTTGTTCATCTGCTTTTTAAACACTAAAGGCTGAATACCCTGAAATTAAAAGGCTGCAAGACCCCTAGGTTGGAGGGGCCTGGGACAAGCATTGTTTTCTCCACGGCTTCTAACTGTTCCACAAACTGAACAGTTTACGTAACACTCACCCAGAAAAAAGAGACCTGTTCAAAGGCTACTTGAATCAAAACAAAAGGTTGTTTCAGTGGCTGGGGTTTGGGATTTCAGTTACAGCCTTTTATTTTTCTTCTACTGGATGGACCACCTACTGACAATATTGACAAACATAATCAGAAGCATGTCTATAGGCACTGAGGTACACAGATAATTATTCAATTATTTATTATGTTTTTATAGAAAATTTATATCAGCAGTTAGATATAAATAAAATAATTTTTTAATTTATCTTTGATGTCATGAATAAAGGTACTAGAGTTAAGGTGTTAAAGTTATGAATATGATAATGGCTAGAAAGTAACAACAATTTTCAACCTTATATGGTGCTTTTTCATATTTTTTCCCCTCTTAAAATTGCCTCTGTGCTTAGGAAGTTGTTCTATGAACATGAATAAAACTGCTATCATCCCTACAAAGCAAACAAAATCCTCATGTGAGAGGCAAAAAGAGATGTTAAATGAGAGATATGTGGAATCTGATCTTCCATGCCACAAAGTATATGTCATTATGTATTAGGTTTTAATGTATTTTTAGAAAGCCTTCAGGGCTATCATTTTGTCACTCTAGAGTAATTGTCCTAACCAAACAAAGGCTCAAAACTGAAGCTTAAGTCCTATTTTCAAAAAGCATTTATGATGGCTAACAGAAAACCCTTTGAAAAGTCATACTTAGACCCTTCTGAAAAATTAGAACAGTATTGCAATCTGTCTAGGCTATGGTTTGACTTTCCAGAGAAATATCTGGCCTAATCAAAAGCTGTTGTATCCTACACCCTTCCCTTTTTTACAGCTGTATAGTGAAGAGTATGCTTCACAAAGCACCTAGTGACACTAATTGTGCTATCACTCCTTTTCGCTGAGCTGTCATTTCTCCTAATTATCATTTATATTGGGTTCTGCTACTTTCTGATATTAATATTGCCACATATATACTTTAATTGTTAGGCAGCACTATGCAGTGCTTATTCATAAGAGAATTTCAACCCCCTCAACTTCCCTGAAGCCTTGAAATGTTAATGGATGCCTTTAAGATGATCCCTGCCTAACGCTTATTACCAGGAGAAGAGTAAGCTCCATAAAACCTTTAATTTTATACATGCAAATGTCCATTTTTTGAGCAAAATGGGTAATTGAGCACCTAATTAGTGAATACCTTCTTGCACAGACAATTAGCCAATTTGCAAGAGCAGATGCTGGCTTATAAATACAGCAAAACCAGTTGCAGTGGCATGCAGTTTCCTTTCACAGGTAACTCCCTTTGACCTCTTAAGGTTCAAGTTGCACTCCCTCCTTTTCCAGAGAAGATGTGGGGAGGGAAGGAAATGACACTATGGCAAGTATTCTTTTTAGGATTTTATACTCGAAGTTAACATAAAAATAGTGTAAGGAGTCTTAAAAAATTTCTGGAAATTCTCTCCCTCTTAGATGAGACCCAAGCACTGACTCCATTACCTTCATGGTGACAGTAACTGGACCTGTTGCTGTTGCTCGCCTTTTCTCCTTCACATCGGTCTTAGTTAAACAGAAGGCCAGTTGATTTAGCTACTACAAAGTAAGTGTCAAGATCTACTCAAACTAATTTTAGGTTCTATAGTGTTATTTCAGTAAAACCTACAGTTAACTCCTGCAATACATGTTTTTACAACTGCTCATTTAAATCAAAAGGTCACCCCCTTATCATAGGCATAATTTAAGTAAGTGTTTCTTCCTCTGGAAGTTTGCTTTGCTTTGACCAATTCATAGTCTACCAAGAATATGGGAGAAAAGATCCCTCTACATATTCAGATTTTAGAGTATCTATCTCTGTGCAGCAGATATAAAGCTAAGGTAAAGCATGAAAGTTCTCCAAAACATAAAAAAAAGAAACCATAAAAGCTAAGCCGTCTGTTAGAGGAGCATAATTTCTCTCAGACAAGGATCTGCCAATGCAGAATTCTGGCACTTCAATCATCAGGGCCTGATCCTATAGCTTTGTATTGCTCTTCACATTACAATGAGACTAACAGTTTACTAAAACAGACATAGCAAGGTACCAGTTCAGGTGCTCCTTTTTGGGGAGCTCATTAATTTAAAATAATTTTTAAAATAACAGGTTTGTTATGTAATATTTCAATGATCAAACTAGTAAGCATGAGAATAGGCTTGAAATTCCAGCTGAGTGTCCCTGAAGTTTGCAGTCATTTCCTCTAATTGCCTGTAAGAGTTGTTATTTCCATATTGTAGTTCTGATAATTTCATCCCACTCTGCTGCTTTAACAAGATATAAGATTTCCTGTTGATACATGTATGAATTTCCACCTAGTTTCCCTGTTAAAAAAATGGGGGAAAAGATCCTGAAGAAAAAGCCTCTTTTCAAAAACCAGTCAGGAATTCCTGTGTTAAAACATTGTAAGCTATACTTTAGTTATGTTGCAAAGGATGGTGCCTGACTTAAGGTGAGAAGTTGCTGGGAGGTAAGTAATATGTGGCTTAATTTACTTTTCGCGATATTCATATTCACTGCAGTTCCTCCTTTTCAAGTTAAGTTTATGTTAAAAATGTTGTAAGCCTGTGTTACCTCCGCTGGGATTCCCATGATGGCTAGTTCAGGTTGTCTTGAGACAGTATTGGTAAACCAGAAAAAATCCACTATTTTTTTCCTTCTGATTCCTGTAAAACTTTGCCTGTGCTAGGTTACCTTTCTTACCAGTATCAGCTGTGGACTTCTAGACCTCTGAGAGCAACAGAACAGCAAAATTAATATATAATTTAAATAAACCAGAGAAAATTTATCCTCTCGTGTTAACATTGTGATTAAAGGATTTAACTGAATTATAGATGCTTAGATAGCATGAAATGAAAGCAGAAATACATCAAGAATCACTGTTTCATGCAGAAACATCACAGAAGTGTGTAATGGTCCACAAGGTAATATTTATCTGGAATAGATGACAGAGGACTTTATGGGATGGAGCTACAAGGCATGAAGGATATAAAGTGCAATAAAAAAAGGATAAACTCAGCGGTGCTGAATATTAACCCCAAAATAACTGACATACCTATCATTTGTTCTTTCAAAAGCGGTTTTTATCTTAAAAATTTTAAACTTCTGTGATGATTCAAAAATGAAACAGTCTGATATTTAAATTTTTACTTTTGAATATTAAAATTAAATGCCATTGTCTGTATCTGAAAATACTATCTATCTGCACAATCTGCTACATCTTTCAATTCATCTCTTCAGAACACATTAGTGGGTTTAATAAAGCTCCCAAGGAAACACATTACAATAGATTTTACTTTGCATTTCCTTAAAGAAACTCATCTATTGTTAACTGTAAAGACCCTCTCCACTAAATCTCCATCTATACAGGTATGCATAATGTAATAACAAAAGAAAGCACCATCTCCATCCACAGTCTATCTATCTAACTGCACCTCCACTGAACTGAACTTCCTGCCAGTGTTTTGAAAGATGGGCTGCTGAGGAACACAATGTTACAACATCTAAAACTGGTCAAGATGAAAATAGGTCAAATTCTATTAACAGTTAAGCTTCCAAATGTGTTGGCTTTCCAGAGGTGATTTGACTACAATGATGCTGAATAAATGTATGAAGTATGTTTATAATCATTTGCAGCACTGAGGTGTGAGGTCAGTCTGCATACTGTTTTGCAAAATATTGAAAGTCCCTTTGATTTATGCCTAACAGCCTATTTTTAAATCTTCAAGACAGAAAGTTTCCTCCTATTTACCACATGCCTCTAACATCTTTAAAAGATGCGTGGTTTGTTTTTTGTCCAGATATTCAGCAATTAATTTTTCTTCTGGTTTTTCTTTTTGAACTACACTAGAAGATGACTTGGATGCACATTGTCTGTCCAAGACTAGTTTTAGTCTTCTTGAGTGATTTTTCTAAACTGAAGACTGGGCTTTATCTATAGCTTTTAAAGGAATTTAACTGAAAGGTAGGTCATTACATATCATACACGACTAGACACGAGGGAGGTAGAACTCGTTTATCCTCAAATGAGCCAGGGCCATTAGTTAGACTGCTGTTTACTGTGCAGGCAAGGGAAAAGAGAATAATTGAGTCACACAGAAATAAACTTCCATCTTTTTGAGTCTCCTGTAACAAAAAGTAGTGGTGTCTCATTAAATCAACAGCTCATTCCTGCACTTACCTATATTAAATTATATATTCATTCGCATTACCTGCTCTGCAACATTGCCTTAAATTATGCCCATATTCATATTAAGCTGGATAATTTTATGGTTGTAACATTTCTATCTCTTAAGAGATGGGATAACCAAATGTGCTGCAGGCTCAAAGAAATTGCTGTGAGGAGTGTCTCCCAACACTGCCACCAGCATTGCACAGTGAGGTAGGTGCATCCTTCTCTCTCTGTACATCAGTTAGCAGGCATTTAAGCACTGCAGATGGAGATGAAGTACAATGCCACATTAAAATATGCTTTTGGGATGACTCCTGAAGGGGGGGAGGGGGAAAGAAAAAAGGAAGTTTCCATTTGCCACAGTCTGGAATGAGACATGTTTGACTCAGTAACACACCCCTTTGTCTCTATGCTTTCATTACATACATATGAACTGCTGTCGCGGTTTGAGAAGGGGGGCATTT